>NC_091996.1:92045604-92071578 GCF_044704955.1 Pristiophorus japonicus
CTGCCAGTAAAGGGGAGGCCGGACACTGTCAGTAACCCAGGAGCGAAAATCAGATCCGTGGGAGAAACAGCGAAGCAGGAGGCGATCGTTTCCAGGCTCCCAGGTTAGCCGACATTAACGGTTCTCTGTCCTCGGGTACTGTCCCTCTCGACCTCAAACCTGCCTTCATCACCCCCCCCCCCCCTCAAAAAACAACATGTGTCCCCATTCCTTCCAACTCCCGCCCCATCTCCAAACCCCCCCCTTTCCTCTCCAAAGTCCCTGAACGTGTTGTCATCTTCCAAATCCGTCTTTCCCGCAACTCCGTGTTTGAATCCTGCCAAACCGGTTTCCGTGCCTGCCACAGTCCCGTAACGGCCCTCGTCAAAGTCACAAACGACGCCCTTTGTGACTGTGACAAAGGCAAACTATCTCTCCTCATCCGTCTCGACCTGTCGGCAGCCTCTGACACGGGTGACCACTCTATCCTTCTCCAATGTCTCTCCACCATCGCCCAGCTGGGTGGGACTGCACTCCTCTGGTTCCATTCTTACCTGTCTGACCCCCGCCCCCCCACTACCTAACCCTTGACCCCCCATCCCCCTGACCCCCCAACCCCCCCACTACCTAACTCCTGACCCCCCCATCCCCCTACTACCTAACCCCTGATCCCTCCATCCCCCTGACCCCCCACTACCTAACCCCTGACCCCCAACCCCCCCACTACCTAACCCCTGACCCCCCCATCCCCTGACCCCCCGACCCCCCCACTACCTAACCCCTGACCCCCCCATCCCCCTGACCCCCCCCCACTACCTAAACCTTGACCCTCCATCCCCCTGACCCCCCAACCCCCCCCACTACCTAACTCCTGACCCCCCATCCCCTACTACCTAACCCCTGATCCCTCCATCCCCCTGACCCCCCACTACCTAACCCCTGACTCCCAACCCCCCCACTACCTGACCCCCAACCCCCCCACTACCTAACCCCCGACCCCCCCATCCCCGACCCCCGAACCCCCCACTACCTAACCCCAGACTCCCCCATCCCCCTGACCCCCCTACTACCTAACCCCTGACCTCCCATCCCCCTGACCCCCCACTACCTAACCCCTGACCCCCAACCCCCCCACTACCTAACCCCTGACCCCCTGACCCCCCCATCCCCCTACTACCTAACCCCCGACTCCCCCATCCCCCTGACCCCCGATCCCCCCTACTACCTAACCCCTGACCCCCAACCCCCCATTCCCCTGACCCCCGCCCCGCCCCCAGGCACTAACCGTGATGATCCAGCTGCATTTGCTGTTGGGTGAGTAGAGTGCCGGGAATCCTTCACTGGCCACGTATCCCTGCTCGCCTGTGATCTGCCCTCCACAGGGGAAAACCGGCCTGCAATCAATCGCAGAGAATTCCATCAGCTCGCTCGGGAATCGGGAACACACTCGCACTGGGGGTCTGCACTACTCCGGATCTAACCCAGTGTCTTACACACTCACCCCTGTTACACACTCACTTACCCCGTTACACACTCGCTACTGTTACACTCACACCATTACACGCTCACTCCCGTTACACATTCACTCATGTTACACACTCACTCCTATTACACGCTCACACTCACTTCCATTACACACCCACTCCTGTCACACACCCATACTCACTCCCGTTACAAGCTCACGTCCGTTACATTCTCACTCTCATTACACGCTCACACCCGTTACACACTCACTCCCGGAACACACTCACTCCCGGAACACACTCACACTCATTCCCGGGTACACGCTCACACCCATCACACTCTCACTCACTCCTGTTACACATTCACTCCCATTATACACTCACTCACTCCCGTTACACTCACACTCACTCTCGTTACACACTTGCTACCGTTACGCACACTCACTCCCACTCCCATTACACACTCACTCCACTTACACTCACACTCACTCCCGTTACACGCTCACACTCACGTTACACACTCACTCCTATTACACGCTCACACTCACTCCCATCACACTCACACCATTACACGCTCACACTCACTCCCGTTACACGCTCACACTCGCTTCCATTGCACGCTCACACTCACTCTCGTTACACACCCACTCCTGTTACACACCCACACTCACTCCCGTTACACACTCGCATCCAATACACACTCGCATCCAATACACACTCACACCCGATACACATTCACACTCATTACATGCTCACTCCAGTTACACCCTCACACTCACCCCATCACACGCTCACTCCCATCACACTCTCACTCACTCCTGTTACACATTCACTCCCATTATACACTCACTCACTCCCGTTACACTCACTCACTCTCGTTACACACTCACTACCGGTACACACACTCACCCCCACTCCCATTACACACTCACTCCACTTACACTCACACTCACTTCTGTTGCACGCTCACACTCACTCCCGTTACTCGCTCACTCCCATTACAGGCACACTCACTCCCGTTACACGCTCACACTCACTCCCGTCACACATTCACTCATGTTACCCACTCACTCCTATTACACGCTCACACTCGCTTCCATTACATGCTCACACTCACTCTTGTTACACACCCACTCCTGTTACACACCCACACTCACTCCCGTCACACACTCACACCCACTCCCGTCACACACACGCTCACACCCAATACACGCTCACACTCGTTACGCACTCACACCCGTTACACACTCACGCCCGTTACACGCTCACTCCCGGTACGCGCTCACACCCGTTACGCGCTCACACCCGTTACATACTCACACTCACTCCTGGTACACGCTCACGCCCGTTACACACTCACTCCCGGTATGCGCTCACACCCGTTACATACTCACACTCACTCCCGTCACATACTCACGCTCACTCCCATCACATGCTCACTCCCATCACACGCTCACTCCCATTACACACTCACTTTCACTCCCGTTGCACACCCACTCCCGTTACATGCTCACTCTCACTCCCGTTACACATTCACTCCGTCACACGCTCACACTCACTTCTGTCACATGCTCACTCTCACTCCCGTTACACACTCACTCCCGTTACACACTCACTCCCGTTACACACTCACATTCCCTCCCGTCACAGTTGCTGACCTGGATGAACAAACAGTTAATTGGTGATTGGAGCTGTTGGGTGGGAGGGTGGAGGGGGGGGGGGAATGTTTGCCGATATCGGGGAGTGATTGGGTGTGTCTGCTCGAGGGCTGGGTGTGACGGGGGAGTGGACGGGTGGAGAAGGGAGCTCTGTCCCCAGAGACACCCCCCCCCCCGTCCACCCCAGATGGGTGAGACAGAACCCCCCGCCCCCCGCCAGCTCGGTGAGACAGAACCCCCCCACACCCCTGTGCCGTCAGCCGCTCTGGCCTAGCCCCCGTCGACCATTCCCAGAGCAGCTGGCGGTTTGCACGGAGCAGGAAAGCCGGGGGTTGTGCGTTTGGCACGGGGGGGGGGGGGGGATTGTCCCGGTCGGGGAGCTTACCTGGTGGTGTTCCTGATCTGTTGGCATTGCACCAGAGCGGGGATCAGGAGCAGAGCCAGCGGGAATAACATGGTGCTGTGCTGTCTCTCTCTGTGTGTCTGCTGCTGGGCTGAAGGATGGACCTCGACTGGCGCCAGCAACAAACCCTCCCTCTCCCAAACGCCTCTAATTGCTCCCAGATGTTGCAGCTCCCCACCCCCCCCCCCCCCCCCGAGCTCCGCCCCCAGAACTCGCTCAGGAATTTCAGCCCTGGCTGAACTCTGTGTCTACATCTGTCCCTCTGCTGCCTGTGGGTGTGTGTGTGGGCCGAGATTGAGAGGCAGTGCAGCGAAGGTTCACCAGACCGATTCCCGGGATGGCGGGACATGACGTATGAGGAGAGACGGGATCGACTGGGCCTGTATCCACTGGAGTTGAGAAGGATGAGAGGGGGAATCTCATAGAAACGTATAAAATTCTGACGGGACTGGACAGGTTAGAGGCAGGAAGAATGTTCCCGATGTTGGGGAAGTCCAGAACCAGGGGTCACAGTCTAAGGATAAGGGGTAAGCCATTTAGGACCGAGATGAGGAGAAACTTCATCACCCAGAGAGTGGTGAACCTGTGGAATTCACCACCACAGAGAGTTGTTGAGGCCAATTCACTAAATATATTCAAGAGGGAGTTAGATGTGGCCCTTATGGCTAAAGGGATCAAGGGCTATGGAGAGAAAGCAGGAATGGGGTACTGAAGTTGCATGATCAGCCATGATCATGTTGAATGGTGGTGCAGGCTCGAAGGGCCGAATGGCCTACTCCTGCACCTACTTTCTATGTTTCTTTCTCTGGGGCCCGTTAATCAAGAGGCGACTGGAGGGGGCCCAGGGGCCGGTGACCTGGCACAAATTGCTTTTCCATTCCTTCCTTCCCCAAAGGTGGGCTTTATAACTTTATAAACATGGGCAGAGGGTACAGCAGCAAGCAAGTTATTGCTAAACCCTTTATCGATCACTGGTTAGGCCCCAGCTAACCAGTATTGTGGAGTATTGTGTCCAATTCTGGACACCGTATTTTAGGAAGGATGTCCCGGCCTTGGAGAGGGTGCGGAGGGGATTGACCAGAATGGTCCCGGGGATGAGGGACGACAGTGAGGGGGAGAGACTGGAGAAGCTGGGGTTGTTCTCCTCGGAGCAGAGAAGGTTAAGGGGAGATTTAATCGAGGTGTTCGGAATCACGGGAAAACATTCACAGGGCTGTGGGGAAAGGGCAGGGGGAGTGGGACTGATGGGATCGCTCGCTCACAGAGCCGGCACAGGCTCGATGGGCCCAATGGCCTCCTCCTGTGCGGTGAGATTCTGTGATTCACCTTGAGCATGGCCCAGTTCCTCATCCACACGCCAGTGATCGGGTGTGAGTTCAGCGACCCCTCTCCCCCCCCCCCCGCCTCCTGTGATGAGGCAGACTTGCATTTATATAGCGCCTTTCACAACCACCGGACGTCCCAAAGCGCCTCACAGCCAATGAAGTACTTTTGGAGTGCGGTCACTGTTGCAATGTGGGAAACGCGGCAGCCAATTTGCGCACAGCAATCTCCCACACACAGCAATGTGATAATGATCCAGATCATCTGTTTTTGTGATGTTGTCGACCAGGCCAACATCCCCGGCATCGAAGCACTGACCACACTCGACCAGCTCCGCTGGGCGGGACCACACTGTCCGCATGCCCCAGACATGAGACTCCCCAAAGCAAGCGCTCTACGCGGAACTCCTTCACGGCAAACGAGCCAAAGGTGGGCAGAGGAAACGTTACAAGGGACCACCCTCAAAGCCTCCCTGATAAAGTGCAACATCCCCACCGACACCTGGGAGTCCCTGGCCAAAAACCAGTCCCGCCCTAAGTGGAGGAAGTGCATCCGGGAGGGCGCTGAGCACCTCGAGTCTCGTGGCCGAGAGCGCGCAGAAAGCAAGCGCAGGCAGCGGAAGGAGCGTGCGGCAAACCAGTCCCACCCTCCCCTTCCCTCAACCACTGTCTGGGCCACCTGTGACAGAGACTGTAATTCCCGTATTGGACTGTTTAGCCACCTAAGGACTAATGTTTAGAGTGGAAGCAATTCTTCCTCGATTCCGAGGGACTGCCGATGATGATGATGAACTATTGGCCCCAGGACACGGGGGATAACTCCCCTGCTCTTCTTCGAAATAGTGCCGTGGGAGCAGACAGGGTCTCGGATTAACGTCTCATGTGAAAGACCAGAAAGAAGGAGGGAACCCGGGCTGTCAATTACCAGACGGGGCGGGGTGGGGCAGAGGCACAGGCAGTGGGAGAGGGAGATACACGGGCTGACGGGGCGGTGTGTGTGTGAGCACAGGGCAGGCGGAGGGAGCTATGTTGGTCCCAGAGTTTGTCGCGGACTTGGCCTCCGGGTCTGAGATTCTGTGGGAGACAGCACCACCTGCTGCTCAACACCGGGGCTGCAGCTCCCTCACTCACAGCCACATTCCTCCCGCCAGTCGGGTCGGGATGGGGGGACGGGTCGGGGGTCGGGGGTCAGGGGGTCGGGTCACAATACCTCGTACCCCAGCTGGAATCTGAATTCACCCCCCAAGGGTCAAAACTGGTGCAAATCACATCAGGTTAGGCCCCAGCTGGAGTATTGTGTCCAATTCTGGGCACCGTACTTTAGGAAGGATGTCCCGGCCTTGGAGAGGGGGCGGAGGAGATTGACCAGAATGGTCCCGGGGGGGTGAGGGACGTCAGTGAGGTGGAGAGACTGGAGAAGGGTTACTCTCCCAACTCTCTCACAACTGCATTTATCAACTCCAAACTGTCACACCCTTGGGCCCTCCCTTCACCAGGACATTTCCCCAGCCACCGATCTGCTCAATCGCACCCTCACCGCCACCTTTGATGCCCCAGTCCCTATTAAAACCGTTACTCACTCTCTCACCCTGGCCGTATGAATAGGGTTTGTTGTTAGAGCAGAGAAGGTTAAGGGGAGATTTGATCGCGGTGTTCGGAATCACGAGGGGTTTCGATGGAGTAAATAAGGAGAGACTGTTCCCGGGGCAGGAGGGTCGGTAACCAGAGGGACACAGATTGACGATAATCGGCGATGGAACCAGAGGGGGAGATGGGGAGAATGTGTTTACGCAGCGAGTTGTTGTGATCGGGAACGCGCTGCCTGAAAGGGCGGTGGGAGCAGATTCAATAGTAACTTTCAAACCGGGAATGGGATAAATACTGGACGGGGAAACATTCACCGGGCTGTGGGGAAAGAGCAGGGGGAGTGGGACTGATGGGATCGCTCGCTCACAGAGCCGGCACAGGCTCGATGGGCCCAATGGCCTCCTCCTGTGTGGTGAGGTTCTGTGAGTCTAAACTTAGATTTGCTGGTTCAAGATCGACAGGTCGAGGTGCAGTCTCAGGCAGCGGAGGAGGGGCCGGGGGAGGGGGGGGCGGGGCGGGAGAGAACATTGCATGGAAACAATAGTTAGAGATGGAGACAATTAAAAGGTCATGTCATAGCACGGGGTTAGATACAGAGTAAAGCTCCCTCTACACTGTCCCATCAAACACTCCCAGGGCAGGTACAGCACGGGGTTAGATACAGAGTAAAGCTCCCTCTACACTGTCCCATTAAACACTCCCAGGGCAGGTACAGCACGGGGTTAGATACAGAGTAAAGTTCCCTCTACACTGTCCCATCAAACACTCCCAGGGCAGGTACAGCACGGGGTTAGATACAGAGTAAAGCTCCCTCTACACTGTCCCATCAAACACTCCCAGGGCAGGTACAGCACGGGGTTAGATACAGAGTAAAGCTCCCTCTACACTGTCCCATCAAACACTCCCAGGGCAGGTACAGGGGGTTAGATAGAGTAAAGCTCCCTCTACACTGTCCCATTAAACACTCCCAGGGCAGGTACAGGGGGTTAGATACAGAGTAAAGCTCCCTCTACACTGTCCCATCAAACACTCCCAGGGCAGGTACAGGGGGTTAGATACAGAGTAAAGCTCCCTCTACACTGTCCCATCAAACACTCCCAGGGCAGGTACAGCACGGGGTTAGATACAGAGTAAAGCTCCCTCTACACTGTCCCATCAAACACTCCCAGGGCAGGTACAGGGGGTTAGATAGAGTAAAGCTCCCTCTACACTGTCCCATTAAACACTCCCAGGGCAGGTACAGGGGGTTAGATACAGAGTAAAGCTCCCTCTACACTGTCCCATCAAACACTCCCAGGGCAGGTACAGGGGCTTAGATACAGAGTAAAACGATATAGGTAAAAAACGGGATGAGGTCCTACAAGCTGAATTTAGGGAGCTAGGAGTTAAATTAAAAAGTAGGACCTCAAAAGTAGTAATCTCAGGATTGCTACCAGTGCCACGTGATAGTCAGAGTAGGAATCGCAGGATAGCGCAGATGAATACGTGGCTTGAGCAGTGGTACAGAAGGGAGGGATTCAAATTCCTGGAGCATTGGAACCGGTTCTGGGGGAGGTGGGACCAGTACAAACCGGACGGTCTGCACCTGGGCAGGACCGGAACCAATGTCCTAGGCGGAGTGTTTGCTCGTGCTGTTAGGGAGGAGTTAAACTAATATGGCAGGGGGGTGGGAACCTATGCTGGGAGACAGAGGGAAGTAGAATGGGGGCAGAAGCAAAATATAGAAAGAAGAAAAGTAAAAGTGGAGGGCAGAGAAACCCAAGGCAAAAAACAAAAAGGACCACATTACAGCAAGGTTCTAAAGGGGCAAAGTGTGTTAAAAAGACATGCCTGAAGGATCTGTGTCTCAATGCGAGGAGTATTCATAATAAGGTGGACAAATTAACTGCGCAGGCAGCTATTAACGATTATGTTCTAATTGGCATCACGGAGACATGGCTCCAGGGTGACCAAGGCTGGGAACTCAACATCCAGGGGTATTCAACATTCAGGAAGGATAGACAGAAAGGAAAAGTAGGTGGGGTAGCTAATATGTCCTTACTACACAGTATAAATGCACACAAGGCCCATGCTTGAGAGAAGGTCAGTCTGTGACCTGTCCTTTATTCCTTAGCACTCAAGTGATGAAGGTGGGTGGAGTTTCCCCTTTTATACCTGAAGGTCCAGGTTAGGAGTGTCTCCCACCTGGTGGTCAGTGTTCTCACGGTGTACAACTTAGGTCAGTTTATACATGGGTTACAATGCTGGTTGAATACATGACATCACCTCCCCCCCAAAGTCTTATTGGGATCACAGGTTGAGTCTCTCTGGTGGTTTACGCTCCCTTGTAGAGCGCCTGAGTTGGGGCTCCGGTTGTTGGGCGCTGGCCTGAGTGTCTGCTGTTTGCGGTGCCTCAGGCCTGTCCGGACTGCCCACAGTGACTGGGCTCTCCTCTCTTTGGTTCCGGTGTTCGGTCACCTGTGGTGGAGTGAACTCGATATTGTGTTCTTCTATGGGGTTACTGAACCTCCTTTTTGTTTGATCCACATATTTGCGGCAGATTTGTCCATTGGTAAGTTTAACTACCAGAATCCTATTTCCCTCTTTGGCACTCACAGTGCCTGCGAGCCATTTGGGCCCTGCAGCGTAGTTGAGGACAAAAACAGGATCATTTACATCAATACATCGCGCTCTCGCATTCCTACCATGGTAGTAACATTGTGACTGACACCTGCTCTCGACAATTTCTTCCATGGTGGGGTGTATAAGGGATAGCCGGGTTTTGAGCGTCCTTTTCATTAGTAGCTCTGCGGGTGGAACCCCTGTGAGCGAGTGTGGTCAGGATCTATAGGCCAACAGGAGGTGTGATAAGCAGGTTTGTAGGGAACCCCCTTGGATTCTGAGCATCCCCTGTTTGATTAGCTACACTGCTCGTTCTGCCTGGCCGTTTGAGGCCGGCTTGAACGGTGCCATTCTAACATGGTTAATTCCATTGCCTGCCATGAAGTCCTGGAATTCAGTGCTTGTGAAGCACGGGCCATTGTCGCTGACCAAGATGTCCGGTAGACCGTGGGCGACGAACATTGCCCGCAGACTTTCTACCGTGGCAGAGGATGTGCTTGAATTGAGAATGTCACACTCGATCCATTTGGAGTATGTGTCTACTACAACCAAAAACATTTTTCCCATGAAAGGACCTGCGTAGTCCACATGGATGCGTGACCAAGGCTTGGCGGGCCATTGCCCAGCTGGGCACACGTGTTGCACCTGCGAACACAAAGTTCTAGATCTGCGTCTATCCCTGGCCACCAAACGTGTGACCTGGCAATTGCCTTCATCATGACAATGCCCTGGTGCTCATTTTGGAGTTCTCTGATGAACACCTCTCTGCCCATCTGGGGCATGACTACACGGTTTCCCCACAGTAGGCAATCGGCCTGAATCAAGAGTTCATCCCTGCGCCTGTGAAATGGTTTAAATTCCTCAAGGCATGCCCCATACGCGGCTGCCCAGTCCCCATTCAGGACACATTTCTTGACTAGAGACAATAGCGGGTCTTTATTTGTTCAGACTTTAATCTGACGGGCTGTCACGGGTGAGCCTTCGCTTTCGAAAGCTTCAACAGCCATGACCATCTCAGCAGCAGGCGCTCCCACTAGCCCCCTCAGTGGTGGCTAGTGGGAGCCTGCTGAGTGCATCGGCACAGTTTTCGATGCCCGGTCTGTGCCAAATTGTATAGTCATAGGCGGCTAACGTGAGTGCTCACCTCTGTATGCGGGCCGACGCATTTGCATTTATGGCCTTGTTGTCGGCCAAAAGGGACGTTAGGGGTTTGTGATCTATCGCCAGCTCAAATTTCCTGCCAAACAGGTACTGGTGCATTTTCTTTACAGCATATACACATGCGAGCGCCTCCTTTTCTACCATCCCGTAACCCCTTTCTGCCTGGGACAGACTCCTGGAGGCATAAGCTACCGGCTGTAACTGACCCTTGGCATTGACATGCTGCAACACACACCCGACACCATAGGATGACACATCGCATGTTAACACAAGTTTCTTACATGGGTCATATAACGTTAACAGATTGTTGGAGCATAACAAATTACGTGCTCTATCAAAAGCCCTTTTCTGGCTGTCCCCCCAGACCCATTCGCGACCTTTGCGTAGGAGCACGTGTCGCGGCTCTAACAGCATGCTCAATTTGGGAAGAAAGTTACCAAAATAGTTCATGAGCCCCAGGAACGAACGCAGCTCCGTCGTGTTACGGAGTCTGGGTGCTCTCTGGATTGCTTCTGTCTTGCACGCAGTAGGTCTGATCCCATCTGCTGCTACCCTCCTCCCCAGGAATTCTACCTCTGGAGCTAGGAAGACGCACTTCGCCTTTTTCAGTCGCAGCCCTACCCGGTCCAGTCTGCGTAGCGCCTCTTCCAGGTTGTGGAGGTGTTCTTCGGTATTGTAACCCGTGATGAGGATGTCATCCTGAAAAACCACCGTCCCTGGAATTGACTTGAGGAGGCTTTCCATATTTCGTTGAAAGATCGCGGCGGCCGAGCGAATCCCGAACGGACATCTGTTGTACTCAAACAACCCCTTGTGTGTCGTGATGGTGGTCAGCTTCTTCGACTCACTCGCCAGCTCCTGGGTCATGTAAGCTGAGATCAGGTCCAATTATGAAAAAAGTTTGCCACCGGATAGCGTCGCAAAGAGGTCCTCCGCTCTCGGTAGCGGGTACTGGTCTTGGAGTGACACCCGATTGATGGTGGCCTTGTAATCACCACATATCCTGACCGACCCATCCGCCTTGAGCACCGGCACAATCGGGCTCAACCAGTCACTGAATTCGACTGGCGAGATGATGCCTTCCCTCAGCAAGCGGTCCAATTCGCCTTCTATCTTTTCCCGCATCACGTACGGCATCGCTCTGGCCTTGTGGTGTACTGGCCTGGCGTCCGGGTTTATGTGAATCACTACCTTGGCCCCCATGAAAGTGCCAATGCCGGGTTGAAATAATGAGTCAAATTTGTCCAGGACCTGTGAGCATGATACTCGCTCCACAGAGGAAATTGCATTGACATCGCCCCATTTCCAGTTCATCACAGAAAGCCAACTCCTCCCCAGTAGTGTGGGACCGTCCCCCGGGACAATCCAGAGTGGCAACCTGTTCTCCGAAGCTTTGTGGGTCACGACTACCGTGGCGCTGCCTAGCACCGGAATGATCTGCTTTGTGTAAGTCCGTAGCTGTGCGTCAATCGGCGATAATTTTGGCCTCCTGGCCTTGGACGCCCAATAACTTTTCGAACTGTTTGATACTCATCAGGGACTGGCTGGCCCCCGTGTCTAGCTCCATTGATACTGGGATGCCATTGAGGAGCACTTTCATCATTATCGGTGGCGTCCTGGTGAATGAACTGTATATGTGCTCCACATGAACTCGCTGAACTTCAGCTTCCAGAGATTTCCCCCAGTATTCATTTGGCCTCGTAGGGCTTACATCGGGCCCGTCCTCCTCGTACATCAACCTGGCTGCAGGCTTCCTGCTCATACGTGCCAAGTGACCGCTGACGTTGCAGTTTCTGCAGGTATATTGCTGATACCTGCAAGCTCTGGCTGTGTGTTTCCAACATGAGCCGTTGTTGGAAATAAAAGGTCCATTACCAGTCGATCATCTCTGTCTCTGTGACTGTCCTTAAGTGCACCATTAACAGGTGTTGATGGCCCCATTACTGGCTGCATTGTCCCTTGCAATGGCATGAATTGCCGTTCAGTTAGCCATTGTCTCTGTTGAATTCCCCCTCTGGATTCGATTACATGTTGGGGCATGTCCGATTGCCCCTGTCTGCCTGGAGAACTGTGTGCTGCTTTAACAATGTTGACTCTCTGTCCATTTACTGCATTTGAGCCCAGATTTTTGTCAAACATCATTTTGGTCTCTTCCTCCCCTGAGATAAATGTCTGGGCCATCAAGTCCACCGTTTCCAGGGTCAAGTCTTTGGTCTCAATCAGTTTCCTGAAAAGCCCAGCGTGCCCGATGCCCTCAATAAAAAAGTCTCGCAGCATCTCCGCTCTGCATGCATCTGGGAACTTACATAGGCTCGCCAGTCGCCGGAGGTCTGCCACAAAGTCTGGAATGCTTTGCACACTCTCGCCGCCGGTCCGTGTAAAACCGGTGTCTCGCCATGTGCATGCTGCTCACCGGTTTACAGTGTTCCCCGATCAACTTACTGAGCTCTTCAAAAGTCTTGTCCACCGGCTTCTCTGGCGCTAGAAGGTCCTTCATCAGGGAGTACGTCCTGGATCCACAAACCGTCAGGAGATGAGCCCTGCGTTTGTCGGCCGACTCTTGTCCCAACCATTCCTTAGTGACAAAACTTTGCTGTAGTCTCTCAATAAAGTCGTCCCAATCATCACCAACACAGTACCTCTCGTCTGTGCTGCTAGAGGCCATGCTCGCGTGGTTTAAATCCCAGTTTCTCGTCGCCAATAATATGTCCTTACTATACAGTACAAATGCACAGGAGGCCCATACTTGAGAGAAGGTCACTCTGTGACCAGTTACCTTTATTTGCTAGCACTCAAGTGATGAAGGTGGGTGGAGCTTCCCCTTTTATACCTGAAAGTCCAGGTTTGGAGTGTCTCCTTCAAGTTCACCACCTAGTGGTCAGTGTTCTCACGGTGTACAACAAAGGTCAGTTTATACATAGGTTACAATGGTGGTTGAATACATGGCAGTAGCGTTGCTGGTTAAAGAGGAAATGAATGCAATAGTAAGGAAGGACATTAGCCTGGATGATGTGGAATCGGTATGGGTGGAGCTGCGGAATACCAAAGGGCAGAAAACGCTAGTGGGAGTTGTGTACAGACCACCAAACAGTAGTAGTGAGGTTGGGGACAGTATCAAACAATAAATTATGGATGCGTGCAATAAAGGTACAGCAGTTATCATGGGTTACTTTAATCTACATATAGATTGGGCTAACCAAACTGGTAGCAATACGGTGGAGGAGGATTTCCTGGAGTGTATTAGGGATGGTTTTCTCGACCAATATGTCGAGGAACCAACTAGAGAGCTGGCCACCCTATACTGGGTGATGTGTAATGAGAAAGGATTAATTAGAAAACTTGTTGTGAGAGGCCCCTTGGGGAAGAGTGACCATAATATGGTAGAATTCTTTATTAAGATGGAGAGTGACACAGTTAATTCAGAGACGAGGGTCCTAAACTTAAGGAAAGGTAACTTCGATGGTTTGAGGCATCAATTGGCTACAATAGACTGGCGAGTGATACTTAAAGGGTTGACAGTGGATAGGCAATGGCAAACATTTAAAGATCACATGGATGAACTTCAACAATTGTACATCCCTGTCTGGAGTAAAAATAAAATGGGGAAGGTGGCTCAACTGTGGCTAACAAGGGAAATTAAGGATAGTGTTAAATCCAAGGAAGAGGCATATAAATTGGCCAGAAAAAGCAGCAAACCTGAGGACTGGGAGAAATTTAGAATTCAACAGAGGAGGACAAAGGGTTAAATTGGGAGGGGGAAAATAGAGTACAAGAGGAAGCTTGCCGGGAACATAAAAACTGACTGCAAAAGCTTCTATAGACATTTGAAGAGAAAAAGATTAGTGAAGACAAATGTAGGTCCCTTGCAGTCAGATTCAGGTGAATTTATAATGGGGAACAAAGAAATGGCGGACCAGTTGAACAAATACTTTGGTTCTGTCTTCACGAAGGAAGACACAAATAACCTTCCGGAAATACTAGGGGACTGAGGGTCTAGTGAGAAGGAGGAACTGAAGGAAATCCTTATTAAGCGGGAAATTGATGGGATTGAAGGCCGATAAATCCCCGGGGGCCTGATAGTCTGCATCCCAGAGTACTTAAGGAAGTGGCCCTAGAAATAGTGGATGCATTGGTGATCATTTTCCAACAGTCTATCAACTCTGGGTCAGTTCCTATGGACTGGAGGGTAGCTAATGTAATACCAGTGTTTAAAAAAGGAGGGAGGGAGAAAACGGGTAATTATAGATTGGTTAGCCTGACATCAGTATTGGGGAAAATGTTGGAATGAATTATTAAAGATGAAATAGCAGCACATTTGGAAAGCAGTGACAGGATCGGTCCAAGTCAGCATGGATTTATGAAAGGGAAATCATGCTTGACAAATCTTCTGGAATTTTTTGAGGATGTAACTAGTAGAGTGGACAAGGGAGAACCAGTGGATGTGGTGTATTTGGACTTTCAAAAGGCCTTTGACAAGGTCCCACACAAGAGACTGGTGTGCAAAATTAAAGCACATGGTATTGGGGATAATGTATGGACGTGGATAGAGAACTGGTTGGCAGACAGGAAGCAGAGGGTCGGGATAAACGGGTCCTTTTCAGAATGGCAGGCAGTGACTAGTGGGGTGCCGCAGGGCTCAGTGCTGGGACCCCAGCTCTTTACAATATACATCAATGATTTAGATGAAGGAATTGAATGTAATATCTCCAGGTTTGCAGATGACACTAAGCTGGGTGGCGGTGTGAGCTGTGAGGAGGATGCTAAGAGGCTGCAGGGTGACTTGGACAGGTTAGGTGAGTGGGCAAATGCATGGCAGATGCAGTATAATGTGGATAAATGTGAGGTTATCCACTTTGGTGGCAAAAACATGAAGGCAGAATATTATCTGAATGGTGGCAGATTAGGAAAAGGAGAGGTGCAACGAGACCTGGGTGTCATGGTACATCAGTCATTGAAAGTTGGCATATAGGTACAGCAGGCGGTGAAGAAGGCAAATGGTATGTTGGCCTTCATAGCTGAGGAATTCGAGTATAGGAGCAGGGAGGTCTTACTGCAGTTGTACAGGACCTTGGTGAGGCCTCACCTTGAATATTGTGTTCAGTTTTGGTCTCCTAATCTGAGGAAGGACATTTTTGCTATTGAGGGAGTGCAGCGAAGGTTCATCAGACTGATTCCCGGGATGACAGGACTGACATATGAGGAGAGATTGGATCGACTAGGCCTGTATTCACTGGAGTTTAGAAGAGTGAGAGGGGATCACATAGCAACATATAAAATTTTGACGGGACTGGACAGGTTAGATGCAGGAAGAATGTTCCCAATGATGGGGAAGTCCAGAATCAGGGGACATAGTCTTCGGATAAGGGGTAGGCCATTTAGGACTGAGATGAGAAGAAACTTCTTCACTCAGAGAATTGTTAACCTGTGGAATTCTCCACCACAGAAAGTTGTTGAGGCCAGTTCGTTAGATATATTCAAGAGGGAGTTAGATGTGGCCCTTACGGCTAAAGGGATCAAGGGGTATGGAGAGAAAGCAGGAATGGGGTACTGAGGTGAATGATCAGCCATGATCTTATTGAATGGTGGTGCAGGCTCGAGGGGCCAAATGGCCTACTCCAGCTCCTATTTTCTATGTTCCTATGTTACACTGCCCCCTCTACACTGTCCCATCAAACACTCCCAGGGCAGGTACAGCACGGGTTAGATACAGAGTAAAGCTCCCTCTACAGCACGTGTAGCGAGTTGGTCTTACCGCAGGAGAAGGATCCACAGCCAGCTAGGGAATGGAAGACCAGCAGGAAGAGTAGTGCAAGGAAGGTAGTGCAGGGGTCCCCTGCGGTCATCCCCCTGCAAAACAGATACACCGCTTTGAGTGCTGTTGAGGGGGATGACTCATCAGGGGAGGGCAGCAACAGCCAAGTTCATGGCACCATGGCTGGCTCTGTTGCACAGGAGGGCAGGAAAAAGAGTGGGAGAGCGATAGTGATAGGGGATTCAATTGTGAGGGGAATAGATAGGCGTTTCTGCGGCCGCAACCGAGACTCCAGGATGGTATTTTGTCTCCCTGGTGCAAGGGTCAAGGATGTCTCGGAGCGGGTGCAGGACATTCTAAAAAGGGAGGGAGAACAGCCAGTTGTCGTGGTGCACATTGGTACCAACGACATAGGTAAAAAAAGGGATGAGGTCCTACGAAACGAATTTAAGGAGCTAGGAGCTAAATTAAAAAGTAGGACCGCAAAAGTAGTAATCTCGGGATTACTACCAGTGCCACGTGCTAGTCAGAGTAGGAATCGCAGGATAGCGCAGATGAATACGTGGCTTGAGCAGTGGTGCAGCAGGGAGGGATTCAAATTCCTGGGACATTGGAACCGGTTCTGGGGGAGGTGGGACCAGTACAAACCGGACGGTCTGCACCTGGGCAGGACCGGAACCAATGTCCTAGGGGGAGTGTTTGCTAGTGCTGTTGGGGAGGGGTTAAACTAATATGGCAGGGGAATGGGAACCAATGCAGGGAGACAGAGGGAAACAAAAAGGAGACAAAAGCAAAAGACAGAAAGGAGATGAGAAAAAGCGGAGGGCAGAGAAACCCAAGGCAGAGAACAAAAAGGGCCACTGTACAGCAAAATTCTAAAAGGACAAAGGGTGTTAAAAAAACAAGCCTGAAGGCTTTGTGTCTTAATGCAAGGAGTATCCGCAATAAGGTGGATGAATTAACTGTGCAAATACATGTTAACAAATATGATGTGATTGGGATTACAGAGACGTGGCTCCAGGATGATCAGGGCTGGGAACTCAACATCTAGGGATATTCAACATTCAGGAAGGATAGAATAAAAGGAAAAGGAGGTGGGGTAGCATTGCTGGTTAAAGAGGAGATTAATGCAATAGTTAGGAAGGACATTAGCTTGGATGATGTGGAATCTATATGGGTAGAGCTGCAGAACACTAAAGGGCAAAAAACATTAGTGGGAGTTGTGTACAGACCTCCAAACAGTAGTAGTGATGTTGGGGAGGGCATCAAACAGGAAATTAGGGGTGCATGCAATAAAGGTGCAGCAGTTATAATGGGTGACTTTAATATGCACATAGATTGGGCTAACCAAACTGGAAGCAATACGGTGGAGGAGGATTTCCTGGAGTGCATAAGGGATGGTTTTCTAGACCAATATGTCGAGGAACCAACTAGGGGGAAGCCATCTTAGACTGGGTGTTGTGTAATGAGAGAGGATTAATTAGCAATCTCGTTGTGCGAGGCCCCTTGGGGAAGAGTGACCATAATATGGTGGAATTCTGCATTAGGATGGAGAATGAAACAGTTAATTCAGAGACCATGGTCCAGAACTTAAAGAAGGGTAACTTTGAAGGTATGAGGCGTGAATTGGCTAGGATAGATTGGCAAATGATACTTAAGGGGTTGACTGTGGATGGGCAATGGCAGACATTTAGAGACCGCATGGATGAACGACAACAATTGTACATTCCTGTCTGGCGTAAAAATAAAAAAGGGAAGGTGGCTCAACTGTGGCTATCAAGGGAAATCAGGGATAGTATTAAAGCCAAGGAAGTGGCATACAAATTGGCCAGAAATAGCAGCGAACCCGGGGACTGGGAGAAATTTAGAACTCAGCAGAGGAGGACAAAGGGTTTGATTAGGGCAGGGAAAATGGAGTACGAGAAGAAGCTTGCAGGGAACATTAAGACGGATTGCAAAAGTTTCTATAGATATGTAAAGAGAAAAAGGTTAGTAAAGACAAACGTAGGTCCCCTGCAGTCAGAATCAGGGGAAGTCATAACGGGGAACAAAGAAATGGCAGACCAATTGAACAAGTACTTTGGTTCGGTATTCACTAAGGAGGACACAAACAACCATCTGGATATAAAAGGGGTCAGAGGGTCTAGTAAGGAGGAGGAACTGAGGGAAATCCTTATTCATCGGGAAATTGTGTTGGGGAAATTGATGGAATTGAAGGCCGATAAATCCCCAGGGCCTGATGGACTGCATCCCAGACTACTTAAGGAGGTGGCCGTGGAAATAGCGGATGCATTGACAGTCATTTTGCAACATTCCATTGACTCTGGATCAGTTCCTATCGAGTGGAGGGTAGCCAATGTAATCCCACTTTTTAAAAAAGGAGGGAGAGAGAAAGCAGGGAATTATAGACCGGTCAGCCTGACCTCAGTAGTGGGTAAAATGATGGAATCAATTATTAAGGATGTCATAGCAGCGCATTTGGAAAGAGGTGACATGATAGGTCCAAGTCAGCATGGATTTGTGAAAGGGAAATCATGCTTGACAAATCTTCTGGAATTTTTTGAGGATGTTTCCAGTAGAGTGGACAAGAGAGAACCAGTTGATGTGGTATTTTTGGACTTTCAGAAGGCTTTCGACAAGGTCCCACACAAGAGATTAATGTGCAAAGTTAAAGCACATGGGATTGGGGGTAGTGTGCTGACGTGGATTGAGAACTGGTTGTCAGACAGGAAGCAAAGAGTAGGAGTAAATGGGGACTTTTCAGAATGGCAGGCAGTGACTAGTGGGGTACCGCAAGGTTCTGTGCTGGGGCCCCAGCTGTTTACATTGTACATTAATGATTTAGACGAGGGGATTAAATGTAGTATCTCCAAATTTGCGGATGACACTCAGTTGGGTGGCAGTGTGAGCTGCGAGGAAGATGCTATGAGGCTGCAGAGTGACTTGGATAGGTTAGGTGAGTGGGCAAATGCATGACAGATGAAGTATAATGTGGATAAATGTGAGGTTATCCACTTTGGTGGTAAAAACAGGGAGACAGACTATTATCTGAATGGTGACAGATTAGGAAAAGGGGAGGTGCAACGAGACCTGGGTGTCATGGTACATCAGTCATTGAAGGTTGGCATGCAGGTACAGCAGGCGGTTAAGAAAGCAAGTGGCATGTTGGCCTTCATAGCAAGGGGATTTGAGTACAGGGGCAGGGAGGTGTTGCTACAGTTGTACAGGGCCTTGGTGAGGCCACACCTGGAGTATTGTGTACAGTTTTGGTCTCCTAACTTGAGGAAGGACATTCTTGCTATTGAGGGAGTGCAGCGAAGGTTCACCAGACTGATTCCCGGGCTGGCAGGACTGACCTATCAAGAAAGACTGAATCAACTGGGCTTGTATTCACTGAAGTTCAGAAGAATGAGAGGGGACCTCATAGAAACGTTTAAAATTCTGACGGGTTCAGACAGGTTAGATGCAGGAAGAATGTTCCCAATGTTGGGGAAGTCCAGAACCAGGGGTCACAGTCTAAAGATAAGGGGTAAGCCATTTAGGACCGAGATGAGGAGAAACTTCTTCACCCACAGCGTGGTGAACCTGTGGAATTCTCTACCACAGAAAGTAGTTGAGGCCAATTCACTAAATATATTCAAAAAGGAGTTCGATGTAGTCCTTACTACTCGGGGGATCAAGGGGCATGGCGAGAAAGCAGGAATGGGAAACTGAAGTTGCATGTTCAGCCATGAACTCATTGAATGGCGGTGCAGGCTAGAAGGGCCGAATGGCCTACTCCTGCACCTATTTTCTATGGGCCCAAGTTTCCACATGATGTGCGCCTGATTTTTCGGAGCAACTGGTGGAGAACGGACTATCTTAGAAATCGCAATGCTCCACATTTTTTTTTCTGCAGTTCTCGTTAGTTCGAACAGTTCTACTTTGGAACAGAATTTTTTATTCAAAAGGGGGCGTGTCCGGCCACTGACGCCTGATTTGAAAGTTTCCACAGTGAAAACGTACTCCAAACTAACTTAGAATGGAGCAAGTGAAGATTTTTGTAGAACTGAAAAAACCTGTTCTACACATTAAAAAATCAGGCGCAGGTTTCAAATTAGGCGTCGGGAACGAGGGGGGGGGGGGGGGGAGGGAAGTCATTAAATTCTACAATAAATCCTTATTTATACTTATGCAAATATTATACAAATAAATCCAACCTGAATAAAAATTTATAAGCAAAGAAAAGATTAAATAAACCATCTTCCTACCTGTGTGAAAGTGCTTCAGCCAGGGAGAATGCTGCAGCAAGCCTCACAAAACGAGGCAGCCGTTCCCGAACGCGGGAGGGAGGGAGGGAACTGACCGCTGACCGAATGCGGGGGCGGGGGGGGTGGGAGGAAGCTGTTCCACATGGCCGGTGGGCGGGCGGGAGGGAGGGAGGGAAGGAGACAGAAGGCTGCAGGAAGCCTCAGAAATTGAGGAGCCATTTCCCGACGGCAAAAGGGGGAGTTGTCGGGGAAACGGCTGCCTCAACTTTCTGAGGCTTCCTGCAGCCTTCTCAGTGCTGACGGCAATGTGCTTTTATTAAAAAATGTTCAAAAACTAAACAGCTACAAAGAACTACAAAAATGGCCGAGTGCCGATGTTTCCTTCACACTGCGCATGCGCGAACGCTCCAACGCGCACCCGCAGGGTTGCCGGCAGGAAAAAAAACTAATTTAAATAGTACCCGCCCCCTCCCACTTACAAAATCGGCGCGGGTGTAGGCTCTGCCCCCCCTGGGCGCCGCGCCAGGCAGACAAGGAGCTGCAGGGCGCTCCAGAATTGCGGGGTTTTTTTTTCAGGTGCCGTTTTAGGCGCGGAAAACGGGCGCCCAGCTCGGAGGGGCGCCCGTTTTTTTTATCGTGTGGAAACTTGGGCCCAATGTTTCTATGTTTACACTGTCCCATCAGACATGTGATTGTAAAAGTGTGATTTGTGCAGAGGACAAACAGCCCTCTGCTGTTCCCCGATAACCTCCTTGCGCGCTTGAATAAAGATTCCTGCCTAATCCTGGGTATATTATGTTCTAGATGCAATTTGCCATCTCCTGTTTGGCTGTAATACCCACACCCCACTCCACTGATCACCGTTCCTCCCTCAACCACGTCAGTAACACCGGCTCACCGTTCCTTCAGCTCACTGTCCGTTGGTGGCATCTTACTGTGCACAAACAGGCTCCAGAAAGGCAACAGTATCAAGCCAGAAAATGCAACTTACCGGCGGAAGTGCTTTAGGGCGACCTGAGGATGTGAAAGGTGCTTTATAACCAGGGTCTCGAGCACAAAACACACAGGCCCACACTCCCAGAGCAGTACTGAGGGAGTGCCGCACTGTCGGAGGGGCAGTACTGAGGGAGTGCCGCACTGTCGGAGGGGCAGTACCGAGGGAGCGCCGCACTGTCGGAGGGGCAGTACCGAGGGAGCGCCGCACTGTCGGAGGGAGAGGGGGCGTGTGAGAGGGAGAGTAGGAGGTTTGAGGGAGAGGGGGAGCGTGCGAAAGGAAGTGTGAGAGAGAGGAGGTTGGTGGGAGTCGCGGGGGAAGTGTGGGGGAGGGAGTGGGGGGGGAGGAGTGTGTGGGGTTGAGGGAGTGTGTGCGGGACGGGGGGGGGGGGGAAGTGTATGCGGGGGGGGCGGAAGTGTGGGGGGGTGTGTGAGTGGTGGGGGGGGAGAGTGTGTGTGGGGGGGGGGAGAGTGTATGTGGGGGGGCGGAAGTGTGGGGGGGTGTGTGAGTGGTGGGGGGGGAGAGGGCGAGTGTGAGAGAGGGAGTGTGAGAGGGGGAGAGTGTGAGAGGGATGTGTGTGAGAGAGGGAGTGTGAGAGAGGGAGTGTGAGAGAGGGAGTGTGAGAGAGGGAGTGTGAGAGGGGGAGTGTGAGAGGGGGAGTGTGAGAGGGGGAGTGTGAGAGAGGGAGAGTGCGAGAGGGGGAGTGTGTGACAGAGGGGGAGTGTGTGAGGGCGGAGTGTGAGAGAGGGAGTTGTGTGAGAGGGGGAGTGTGAGAGGGAGGTGTGAGAGGGAGGAGTGTGAGAGGGAGGAGTGTGAGAGGGAGGAGTGTGAGAGGGAGGAGTGTGAGGGGAGAGTGTGAGGGGGAGTGTGAGGGGGGAGTGTGAGGGGGGAGTGTGAGGGGGGAGTGTGAGGGGGGAGTGTGAGAGGGGAGTGTGAGAGGGGAGTGTGAGATCGATGTGTGTGAGAGGGCGAGTGTGAGAGAGGGAGTGTGAGAGAGGGAGTGTGAGAGAGGGAGTGTGAGAGGGGGATAGTGTGAGAGGGAGGTGTGAGAGAGGGAGTTGTGTGAGAGGGAGTGTGTGAGAGGGAGGTGTGAGAGAGGGAGTTGTGTGAGAGAGGGAGTGTGAGAGGGAGGTGTGAAAGAGGGAGGTGTGAGAGAGGGGAAGTGTGAGAGAGGGGAAGTGTGAGAGAGGGGAAGTGTGAGAGAGGGGAAGTGTGAGAGAGGGGGAGTGTGAGAGAGGGGGAGTGTGAGAGAGGGAGTGTGAGAGAGGGAGTGTGAGAGAGGGAGTGTGAGAGAGGGAGTGTGAGAGAGGGAGTGTGAGAGGGGGATTGTGTGAGAGGGAGGTGTGAGAGAGGGAGTTGTGTGAGAGAGGGAGTGTGAGAGGGAGTTGTGTGAGAGGGGGATTGTGAGAGGGGGATTGTGAGAGGGAGGTGTGTGAGAGGGAGGTGTGAAAGAGGGAGGTGTGAGAGGGAGTTGTGTGAGAGGGGGATTGTGAGAGGGGGATTGTGAGAGGGAGGTGTGTGAGAGGGAGGTGTGAAAGAGGGAGGTGTGAGAGAGGGGAAGTGTGAGAGGGGGATTGTGAGAGGGAGGTGTGTGAGAGAGGGGGAGTGTGAGAGAGGGGGTGTGTGAGAGAGGGGGAGTGTGAGAGAGGGGGAGTGTGAGAGAGGGGGAGTGTGAGAGAGGGGGAGTGGAGTGTGAGAGGGAGTTGTGTGAGAGGGAGTTGTGTGAGAGGGAGTTGTGTGAGAGGGAGGTGTGTGAGAGGGAGGTGTGAGGGGGGGTGTCATGTATTCAACCAGCATTGTAACCCATGTATAAACTGACCTAAGTTGTACACTGTGAGAACACTGACCACTAGGTGGGAGACACTCCTAACCTGGGCCTTCAGGTATAAAAGGGGAAGCTCCACCCACCTTCATCACTTGAGTGCTAAAGAATAAAGGACAGGTCACAGACTGACCTTCTCTCAAGCATGGGCCTCGTGTGCATTTATACTGTGTAGTAAGGACGTATCAGGGGGAGTGTGTGAGAGGGGGAGTGTGTGAGAGAGGGGGAATGTGAGAGGGGGAATGTGAGAGAGAGGGGGAGTGTGAGAGGGGGAGTGTGAGAGAGAGAGGGGGGAGTGTGAGAGAGAGAGGGGGGAGTGTGAGAGAGAGAGGGGGGAGTGTGTGAGAGAGAGGGGGGAGTGTGTGAGAGAGAGGGGGGAGTGTGTGAGAGAGAGGGGGGAGTGTGTGAGAGAGAGGGGGAGTGTGTGAGAGAGAGGGGGGAGTGTGTGAGAGAGAGGGGGGAGTGTGTGAGAGAGAGGGGGGAGTGTGTGAGAGAGAGGGGGGAGTGTGTGAGAGAGAGGGGGGAGTGTGTGAGAGAGAGGGGGGAGTGTGTGAGAGAGAGGGGGGAGTGTGTGAGAGAGAGGGGGGAGTGTGTGAGAGAGAGGGGGGAGTGTGTGAGAGAGAGGGGGGAGTGTGTGAGAGAGAGGGGGGAGTGTGTGAGAGAGAGGGGGGAGTGTGTGAGAGAGAGAGAGAGAGGGGGGAGTGTATGAGAGAGAGGGGGGAGTGTGTGTAGAGAGAGAGAGAGGGGGGAGTGTGTGAGAGAGAGAGAGAGAGAGGGGGAGTGTGTGAGAGAGAGAGAGAGGGGGGAGTGTGTGAGAGAGAGAGAGAGGGGGGAGTGTGTGAGAGAGAGAGAGAGAGGGGGGAGTGTATGAGAGAGAGGGGGGAGTGTGTGAGAGAGAGAGAGAGGGGGGAGTGTGTGAGAGAGAGAGAGGGGGGAGTGTGTGAGAGAGAGAGGGGGGAGTGTGTGAGAGAGAGAGGGGGGAGTGTGTGAGAGAGAGAGAGGGGGGAGTGTGTGAGAGAGGGGGGAGTGTGTGAGAGAGAGAGGGGGGAGTGTGAGAGAGAGGGGGGAGTGTGTGTGTGTGTGTGTAGAGAGGGGGGAGTGTGAGAGAGAGAGGGGGGGAGTGTGAGAGAGAGGGAGGTGTGTGAGGGGGGGTGTCATGTATTCAACCAGCATTGTAACCCATGTATAAACTGACCTAAGTTGTACACCGTGAGAACACTGACCACTAGGTGGGAGACACTCCTAACCTGGACCTTCAGGTATAAAAGGGGAAGCTCCACCCACCTTCATCACTTGAGTGCTAAGGAATAAAGGACAGGTCACAGACTGACCTTCTCTCAAGCATGGGCCTCGTGTGCATTTATACTGTGTAGTAAGGACGTGAGAGGGGGATTGTGAGAGAGAGGGGGAGTTGTGTGTGTGAGAGGGGGGAGGTGTGTGTGTGTGAGAGGGGGGAGGTGTGTGTGTGTGAGAGGGGGAGGTGTGTGTGTGAGAGGGGGAGATGTGTGTGTGTGAGAGGGGGAGGTGTGTGTGTGTGAGGGGGAGGTGTGTGAGGGGGAGGTGTGTGAGGGGGAGATGTGTGTGTGTGTGAGGGGGAGATGTGTGTGTGTGAGGGGGAGATGTGTGTGTGTGAGGGGGAGATGTGTGTGTGTGAGGGGGAGATGTGTGTGTGTGTGAGGGGGAGATGTGTGTGTGTGAGGAGGTGTGTGAGGGGGAGGTGTGTGAGGGGGAGATGTGTGTGTGTGTGAGGGGGAGATGTGTGTGTGTGAGGGGGAGATGTGTGTGTGTGAGGGGGAGATGTGTGTGTGTGAGGGGGAGATGTGTGTGTGTGAGGGGGAGATGTGTGTGTGTGAGGGGGAGATGTGTGTGTGTGAGGGGGAGATGTGTGTGTGTGAGGGGGAGGTGTGTGAGGGGGAGATGTGTGTGTGAGGGGGAGGTGTGTGAGGGGGAGATGTGTGTGTGTGTGTGTGTGAGGGGGAGGTGTGTGTGTGTGAGGGGGAGGTGTGTGTGTGTGAGGGGGAGATGTGTGTGTGTGAGGGGGAGATGTGTGTGTGTGAGGGGGAGATGTGTGTGTGTGAGGGGGAGATGTGTGTGTGTGAGGGGGAGATGTGTGTGTGTGAGGGGGAGGTGTGTGTGAGGGGGAGATGTGTGAGGGGGAGATGTGTGAGGGGAGGATGTGTGTGTGTGTGAGGGGGAGATGTGTGTGTGTGTGAGGGGTGTGTGTGAGGGGTGTGTGAGGGGGAGATGTGTGTGTGTGAGGGGGAGATGTGTGTGTGAGGGGGAGATGTGTGTGTGAGGGGTGTGTGTGAGGGGGAGGTGTGTGTGTGTGTGTGTGTGAGGGGGAGGTGTGTGTGTGAGGAGTGTGGTGTGTGTGAGGGGGAGATGTGTGTGTGTGTGTGTGTGAGGGGGAGATGTGTGGTGTGTGTGGGTGAGGGGGAGATGTGTGGAGGGGGAGATGTGTGTGTGTGTGTGTGAGGGGAGATGTGTGTGTGTGTGTGTGAGGGGGAGAGGTGTGTGAGGGGGAGATGTGTGTGTGTGTGAGGGGGAGATGTGTGTGTGTGAGGGGGAGATGGGTGTGTGAGGGGGAGGTGGTGTGTGTGAGGGGGAGATGTGTGTGTGTGTGAGGGGGAGATGTGTGTGTGTGAGGGGGAGATGTGTGTGTGTGGTGAGGGGAAGTGTGTGAGGGGGAGGTGTGTGTGTGGGGTGTGTGTGAGGGGGAGATGTGTGTGTGTGTGGTGTGTGTGAGGGGGAGATGTGTGTGTGAGGGGGTGTGTGTGGAGGGGGGAGATGTGTGTGTGGTGGTGAGGGGGAGATGTGTGTGTGTGGTGTGTGTGTGTGTGAGGGGAGATGTGTGTGTGTGTGAGGGGGAGATGTGTGTGTGGTGTGTGTGAGGGGGAGATGTGTGTGTGTGAGGGGGAGATGTGTGAGGGGGAGATGTGTGTGTGTGTGAGGGGGAGATGTGTGTGTGTGTGTGAGGGGGAG
>NC_091996.1:92071778-92172249 GCF_044704955.1 Pristiophorus japonicus
GGGGGGGGAGAGATTGCGCATTCTAGGGGGGTTTCCTGATTCTAGGGGTGGGGGTTCCGGATTGTAGAGGGGGGTCCCGGATTCTAGGGGGTGTTCCGGATTCTCGGGGGGGGGGTCCGGATTCGGTGGGGTTGGTTGCGGACTCTGGGACTGGTGCGGGGGGGGGGGGGGGTTGCGGATTCTAGAGGGGATTCCGGATTCTCGGGGTGGGGGTTCCAGATTGTAGAGGGGGGTCCCGGATTCTAGGGGGTGTTCCGGATTCTCGGGGGGGGGGTCCGGATTCGGTGGGGGGTGGTTGCGGATTCTAGAGGGGGTTCCGGATTGTAGAGGGGGGTCCCGGATTCTAGGGGGGTGTTCCGGATTCGGGGCGGACTCTGTGACTGGTGCGGGGAGGTGTTGCGGATTCTAGCGGGGATTCCGGATTTTGTTGGCCGGGGGGGGGGGGGGGGTGTTTGCGGTCTCGGGGTTTTGCGGGCTCCGGTCCCCATGTGCGGCTGCCGCCGGGGCTCGCTGCTCCGGACCCAGAGCCAGGTGCCGGCCCGGGTGACCGAGAGCTTCATCCTGAGCGGCTACCGGCTGCAGTATACCTTCGGTCAGTGCCTGCAGTCGGCCTTCCGGCCCACCAACGAGACGGGCAACTTCTGGACCCACTTCCTGGGGCTCTTCGTCTTCGCCTTCCACTTCGGCGAGCTGTTCGGCCAGGTGGGGAGCCGCAGCCCGCTGGAGCCCTTCTTCTACCCTATTGGACCTATTGTCTGGGCGTGTGCGGGCTGCTGGCCGTCAGCAGCATGGCTCACCTCTTCAACTCCATGTCCCTGCTCATCCGGGAGGTCTGCTTCTTCACCGACTACGGGACCATCAGCGTCTACACCGTGGGCTCCTCGCTGGCGTACTATTACTACATCTACCCCGGGGGTCTCCGGGCCGAGCTCCCGGGGGGCTGGTTCCAGAGCTGCTACATTCCCTCCGCCTGCCTGATCGCCCTGCTCTGCACCGTGTCCTGTTGCAACACTCGCAGCGTCTGGCGTCGGCACCGCTACCTGATCCGCACCTTGGTCTTCCTGCTGCCCTTCGCCGTGGCCTCGTCGCCCGTCTTCTACCGGCTGTGCACCGGCACCCAGGGCTCGGCCGCCACCCCGGCCCTCTTCGCCCGCCACTGCTTCTGGCTGCTGGCCTCGGCCCTCTTCAACGTCAGCAAGATCCCCGAGCGCCTGTCGCCGGGCCGCTTCGACATCGTGGGCCACAGCCACCAGTGGTTCCACTTCTGCACCTTCATGAGCATCCTGGACGAGCTGCACATGATCAAGGCCGAGCTGCGGGGGGCGGCGGCCGCGGCGGGGGCTCCGGCGCCGGGCGCACCACCGGCCCCCCACTTCCTGCCCACCTTCGGGGTGCTGCTGTGCCTCCAGTGCTGCACGGCCGCCGTCATCGCCTGGTTTTCGCTCCAGGCCCAGTCCGCCCACACCGCCTCCAAAATGAAGTAGGCTGCGATGGGCGAGTGCGTGTGAGCTGGTGTGTGTGAGTGAGTGTGAGCTGGTGTGTGTGTGTGAAATGGTGTGTGAGTGTGTCGCTGGGCGTATGAGAGAGTTAGTGTGTGAATGTATCCGAGTGTGTGTACCAGTGTGTGTGTGTGAGTGTGTCGCTGGGCGAATGTCAGAGAGTTAGTGTGTGAATGCATGTGAGTGTGTGTACCAGTGTGTGTGAGTGTGTCACTGGGCGTATGTCAGAGCATTAGTGTGTGAATGCATGAGTGTGTGTACCAGAGTGTTTGTGTGTGTGAGTGTGTCACTGGGCGTATGTCAGAGCATTAGTGTGTGAATGCATGAGTGTGTGTACCAGTGTGTTTGAGTGTGTGTGTGTGTGTCGCTGGGCGTATGTCAGAGCGTTAGTGTGTGTACCAGTGTGTGTGCGAGTGTGTCACTGGGCGTATGTCGGCGAGCTCGGGCTTAAAATCCGTTTGTTTGCGCCCGAGCACCACGCTGTTGGTGGTTCAGCAGCGACACTGTGTCAGTTAGCGCCGCGATCCCGAACTTCGCTCCTTTCGCCCGCCAGCAGTCAATATCGCGGTTGGAAGGCGGTAAAATTGAGGAGTCACCGCCTCAAAGCGGCTGCAATGAATTGTTAGGCTTAATTTAGCGTGTGAATGTGTCGGGGCGTGCGAGTGAGAGATACAGCGAGTGTGTCGGTGAGTTTTATCTTTCTGTCTCAATGCATGTTGATATGTAACAGGGCTGCACTGCTGTGGCTCCACAGTCTCTGCCAATTGCCCTCCCCCCAGTATCCGAGCCATTGCCCCCCACAGTGAATCGGGGAGGTGGCACTGGGCTACGTGGTCTGGACTGAGTGAACCCTGAACCCTGAACCTTGGACCCTAGACCCTGGACTACAGCTCTCGTCCCTGTGTGACATCAGTAAATATACCGAAAGGAATTGGATGTGCAGAGATTGAAAATCAATCATGGTTACAAGATAATGTACAGACTGAGAGCAAAGTATATCTCGATAATCATTAAATTATTTCTATGGAAAAGAAGCGGTGTGTGGTGGATGAGCTGGAGCAACAAGTGGGGGAGGGAAGGGTGCATGGCGAGCTATCACTTTCCGCACCATCACATTATAGATTCGCTGACAAAGGCAGATGGGTTTGAGCTGCACTGAGTGGGTGACGTCAGTGCCTATGAATAGCACCCAGCTGCATGCTAAACCCAGAGCAGGCACAGCAGGGTCACTGGCACAAGGGCACAGGACCGGAAACATCGCAGCCCCGACACAATCAGTCCCAGAATCAGCCGCCACACCATCACCAGCTTCCCGATTCCCGGTCACCGAGCGAAGCCCCCGACAAGACCCATCCGTGAAACTCAGCACCACGGCGGGACTCCGTCGCCTGGCCCAGGGAGAAACAGGGGCATGAGGACATGAAAAGGCCACAAACCAATCCCTGGACCGTGATGTCGCAGGAACTCCGAGAGGGCTGGAGTGCCTGTCCCAGGAGTGTTTGATGGGACAGTGTGGAGGGAGCTTTACTCTGTATCTAACTCCCTGTGCCTGCCCTGGGAGTGTTTGATGGGACAGTGTAGAGAGAGCTTTACTCTGTATCTAACCCCCTGTACCTGCCCTGGGAGTGTTTGATGGGACAGTGTAGAGGGAGCTTTACTCTGTATCTAACCCCATGCTGTACCTGCCCTGGGAGTGTTTGATGGGACAGTGTAGAGGGAACTTTACTCTGTATCTAACCCGTGCTGTACCTGCCCTGGGAGTGTTTGATGGGACAGTGTAGAGGGAGCTTTACTCTGTATCTAACCCCCTGTACCTGACCTGGGAGTGTTTGATGGAACAGTGTAGAGGGAGCTTTACTCTGTATCTGACCCCCTGTACCTGCCCTGGGAGTGTTTGATGGGACAGTGTAGAGGGAGCTTTACTCTGTATCTAACCCCCTGTACCTGACCTGGGAGTGTTTGATGGGGACAGTGTAGAGGGAGCTTTACTCTGTATCTAACCCGTGCTGTACCTGCCCTGGGAGTGTTTGATGGGGACAGTGTAGAGGGAGCTTTACTCTGTATCTAACCCGTGCTGTACCTGCCCTGGGAGTGTTTGATGGGACAGTGTAGAGGGAGCTTTACTCTGTATCTAACCCCTTGTACCTGCCCTGGGAGTGTTTGATGGGACAGTGTAGAGGGAACTTTACTCTGTATCTAACCCCATGCTGTACCTGCCCTGGGAGTGTTTGGTGAGGTAGAGAGGAAATCAGGCAGGGCTGCTGCTCCTGATCAGAGAGAGGGATGGGGTACTTGGGGGATGGGGTGAGTGGGGCAGTGGGGGTAATACCCAGGGAGCCGAGCCTGATATTGTATCTGGAATGTTGCTGTAGCCCAGGTTGTGTGAGCTTGTTGTGGAGATGCTATAGAAGAGGCAGCAATGAACTGCATCTGATAGAGCCCCATGGGCTGGATCACTGCCCTGCTGCAGATACCTGTGGGTCTTCTGTGGTCCTGTGAAACATGTTTTCACAAGATCTGGTCACACTTCGTCTAACTTATCTCTGTAATCGCCTCCAGCCCCACAACCCTCCGAGATCTCTGCGCTCCTCTAATTCTGGCCTCTTGAACATCCCCCGATTTCCGTCACTCCCCCATTGGTGGCCGTGCCTTCTATTGCCTGGACCCCAAGCTCTGGAACTCCCTCTCTAAACCTCCTGGCCTCGCCTCCTCCTTCAAGACTCCTAATTCTTCACTCAGAGAGTGGTGAACCTGTGGAATTCTCTACCACAGAAAGTTGTTGAGGCCAATTCACTAAATATATTCAAAAAGGAGTTAGATGAAGTCCTTACTACTAGGGGGATCAAGGGGTATGGCGAGAAAGCAGGGACGGGGTACTGAAGTTACATGTTCAGCCATGAACTCATTGAATGGCGGTGCAGGCTAGAAGGGCCGAATGGCCTACTCCTGCACCTATTTTCTATGTTTCTGAGACAATGTGTTGTTGAGAAGTCCACTTGTGAGAAATACATTGAAATAAACGAGGGGAAATAAATATCACAAGATTATTTCTCTGTGGGTGCTGACTTCCTGCTGAACAGTTTGTTACCGTTCCCCCCCCCCCTCTCTCTCTCTCTCTCTCTCTCTCTCTCTCTCTCTCTCTCTCTCTCTCTCTCTCTCTCTTCGTCTCTCTCTGTCTCCCCCTCTCCCTCTCCCTCTCCCTCTGTCTCTGTTTCTCCCTCTCCCCTTTCCTTTCCCTCTGTCTCTCTCTGGGCTGAATGGCTATCTATTTCGATCCCCTCCCCCTCCCTCTCTCTCCGTCTAGGCTGAGTGGCTGTGTATTTCATCCTCCCTCTCTTCCCCTCTCCCTCTCTGTCTCTCCCTCTCATTGCCCCCTCTCCCCCTCCCCCTCTTCCTCTCACTCCCTCCCTCTGTCTCCCTCCCCCCCTCCCTCCCTCTATCTCCCTGCCTCTATCTCCCTCCCCCCTCCCTCCCTCTATCTCCCTCCCCCCTCCCTCCCTCTATCTCCCTCCCCCCCTCCCTCCCTCTATCTCCCTCCCCCCCTCCCTCCCTCTATCTCCCTCCCCCCCTCCCTCCCTCTATCTCCCTCCCCCCTCCCTCCCTCTATCTCCCTCCCCCCTCCCTCCCTCTATCTCCCTCCCCCCTCCCTCCCTCTATCTCCCTCCCCCCTCCCTCCCTCTATCTCCCTCCCCCCTCCCTCCCTCTATCTCCCTCCCCACTCCCTCCCTCTATCTCCCTCCCCCCTCCCTCCCTCTATCTCCCTCCCCCCTCCCTCCCTCTATCTCCCTCCCTCTATCTCCCTCCCCCCTCCCTCCCTCTATCTCCCTCCCCCCTCCCTCCCTCTATCTCCCTCCCCCCTCCCTCCCTCTATCTCCCTCCCTCCCCCCTCCCTCCCTCTATCTCCCTCCCCCCTCCCTCCCTCTATCTCCCTCCCCCCTCCCTCCCTCTATCTCCCTCCCCCCTCCCTCCCTCTATCTCCCTCCCCCCTCCCTCCCTCTATCTCCCTCCCCCCTCCCTCCCTCTATCTCCCTCCCCCCTCCCTCCCTCTATCTCCCTCCCCACTCCCTCCCTCTATCTCCCTCCCCCCTCCCTCCCTCTATCTCCCTCCCCCCTCCCTCCCTCTATCTCCCTCCCTCTATCTCCCTCCCCCCTCCCTCCCTCTATCTCCCTCCCCCCTCCCTCCCTCTATCTCCCTCCCCCCTCCCTCCCTCTATCTCCCTCCCCCCTCCCCTCCCTCTATCTCCCTCCCCCCTCCCTCCCTCTATCTCCCTCCCCCTCTCCCTCCCTCTATCTCCCTCCCCCCTCCCTCCCTCTATCTCCCTCCCCCCTCCCTCCCTCTAACTCCCTCCCCCCTCCCTCCCTCTATCTCCCTCCCCCTCCCTCCCTCTATCTCCCTCCCCCCCTCCTTCCCTCTATCTCCCTCCCCCCTCCCTCCCTCTATCTCCCTCCCCCCTCCCTCCCTCTATCTCCCTCCCCCTCACTCCCTCTATCTCCCTCCCCCCTCACTCCCTCTATCTCCCTCCCCCCTCCCTCCCTCTATCTCCCTCCCCCTCCCTCCCTCTATCTCCCTCCCCCCTCCCTCCCTCTATCTCCCTCCCCCTCCCTCCCTCCCCCCTCCCTCCCTCTATCTCCCTCCCCCTCCCTCCCTCTATCTCCCTCCCCCCTCCCTCCCTCTATCTCCCTCCCCCCTCCCTCCCTCTATCTCCCTCCCCCCTCCCTCCCTCCCTCTATCTCCCTCCCCCCTCCCTCCCTCCCTCTATCTCCCTCCCCCCTCTCTCCCTCCCTCTATCTCCCTCCCTCTATCTCCCTCCCTCTATCTCCCTCCCTCTATCTCCCTCCCCCCTCCCTCCCTCTATCTCCCTGCCCCCTCCCTCCCTCTATCTCCCTCCCTCTATCTCCCTCCCTCTATCTCCCTCCCTCTATCTCCCTCCCTCTATCTCCCTCCCTCTATCTCCCTCCCTCTATCTCCCTCCCTCTATCTCCCTCCCTCTATCTCCCTCCCTCTATCTCCCTCCCTCTATCTCCCTCCCTCTATCTCCCTCCCTCTATCTCCCTCCCTCTATCTCCCTCCCTCTATCTCCCTCCCCCCCTCCCTCCCTCTATCTCCCTCCCCCCTCCCTCCCTCTATCTCCCTCCCCCCTCCCTCCCTCTATCTCCCTCCCCCCTCCCTCCCTCTATCTCCCTCCCCCCTCCCTCCCTCTATCTCTCTCTCTCTGGGCTCAGTGGCTGAGTATTTCGATGTGTCTTTGCGGGTTGACACCTGCACCATCTCTTGCTCACAGCAGGTGCCTGCTCCTGGCACTGTGTGTGCGCGCGTGTGCCTTAAATTATTTATGGAGCATGAATACCATGAATCGATGATCACCTTTCACTCTATTGTAGTGAAGTCTGCTGTGTCCAGACCACAATAACACACAGGGAGGGGAGGGGAGAGGAGGCAATATTTTGAGAAGAATTAGTTCCTGGGATGTGGGCGTCTCTGGCGAGGTCCAGCATTTATTGCCCATCCCTAATTGCCCCTTGAAAAGATGGTGGTGAGCCGCCTTCTTGAACCGCTGCAGTCCCGTGTGGTGAAGGTGCTCCCGCAGTGCTGTTAGGGAGGGAGTTCCAGGATTTTGACCCAGCGACCATGAAGGAACGGCCGATATATTTCCAAGTCGGGATGGTGTGTGACTCGGGAGGGGATCGTGGAGATGGTGGTGTTCCCATGGGCCTGCTGCCCTTGTTCTAGGGGGTAGAGGTCGTGGGTTTGGGAGGTGCTGCCGAAGAAGCCTTGGCAAGTTGCTGCAGTGTATCTTGTAGATGGTACACACTGCAGCCAGGGGGCGCCGGTGGTGGAGGGAGTGAATGTTGAAGGTGGTGGGTAACGTGCCGATCAAGCGGGCTGCTTTGTCCTGGATGGTGTCGAGCTTCTCGAGTGTTGGAGCTGCTCTCATCCAGACAAGTGGAGAGTGTTCCATCACACTCCTGACTTGTGCCTTGTAGATGGTGGAAAGGCTTTGGGGAGTCAGGAGGTGAGACATAGAAACATAGAAAATAGGTGCAGGAGTAGGCCATTTGGTCCTTCAAGCCTGCACCACCATTCAATATGATCATGGCTGATCATGCAACTTCAGTACCCCATTCCTGCTTTCTCTCCATACCCCTTGATTCCTTTAGCCATAAGGGCCACATCTAACTCCCTTTTGAATATATCTAATGAACTGGCCTCAAAAACTTTCTGTGGTAGAGAATTCCACAGGTTCACCACTCTCTGAGTGAAGAAGTTTCTCCTCATCTCGGTCCTAAATGGCTTACCCCTTATCCTTAGACTGTGACCCCTGGTTCTGGACTTTCCCAACATCGGGAACATTCTTCCTGCATCTAACCTGTCCCATCCCGTCAGAATGTTATATGTTTCTATGAGATCCCCTCTCATTCTTCTAAATTCCAGTGAATATAAGCCTAGTCGATCCAGTCTTTCTTCATATGTCAGTCCTGCCATCCCAGGAATCAGTCTGGTGAACCTTCGCTGCACTCCCTCAATAGCAAGAATGTCCTTCCTCAGATTAGGAGACCAAAACTGCACACAATACTCAAGGTGTCGTCTCACACAGGACAGACTCCTCCTGTGCTGTGAGGTGGGGACAGAGATCGGTAGAAGCAGGGGGTGTAATGACAGCCTGAATATTGTGGTCAAGGGGTGTGGGTGGAGCAAAGGGTTAAAAGCTGAATGTTGCTGAGGAATCCTGGTGTAGCTGGGTTTGCAAAGAAGTTTCTTTTCCTCTGGCTGACCTGCGGAGGATCTGTGCAGTGACACAGGAGGAAACGAAAGTGCGGCCGAGACGATCACAGAGAGTGACGGCTTCGTAAAACTCGGCCACTTCTGTTCCTGTAACTCACTATCGGGTCACTACCCAGACACAACCCCTCACACACAGCTCGGGTATAGGGTCACTACCCAGACACAACCCCTCACACACAGCTCGGGTATAGGGTCACTACCCAGACACAGACCCTCTCACACAGCTCGGGTATAGGGTCACTACCCAGACACAGACCCTCACACACAGCTCGGGTATAGGGTCACTACCCAGACACAGACCCTCACACACAGCTCGGGTATAGGGTCACTACCCAGACACAGACCCCCTCACACAGCTCGGGTATAGGGTCACTACCCAGACACAGACCCTCACACACAGCTCGGGTATAGGGTCACTACCCAGACACAGACCCCCTCACACAGCTCGGGTATAGGGTCACTACCCAGACACAACCCCTCACACACAGCTCGGGTATAGGGTCACTACCCAGACACAGACCCTCACACACAGCTCGGGTATAGGGTCACTACCCAGACACAGACCCTCACACACAGCTCGGGTATAGGGTCACTACCCAGACACAGACCCTCACACACAGCTCGGGTATAGGGTCACTACCCAGACACAGACCCTCACACACAGCTCGGGTATAGGGTCACTACCCAGACACAGACCCTCACACACAGCTCGGGTATAGGGTCACTACCCAGACACAACCCCTCACACACAGCTCGGGTATAGGGTCACTACCCAGACACAGACCCTCACACACAGCTCGGGTATAGGGTCACTACCCAGACACAGACCCCCTCACACAGCTCGGGTATAGGGTCACTACCCAGACACAACCCCTCACACACAGCTCGGGTATAGGGTCACTACCCAGACACAGACCCTCACACACAGCTCGGGTATAGGGTCACTACCCAGACACAGACCCTCACACACAGCTCGGGTATAGGGTCACTACCCAGACACAGACCCTCACACACAGCTCGGGTATAGGGTCACTACCCAGACACAGACCCTCACACACAGCTCGGGTATAGGGTCACTACCCAGACACAACCCCTCACACACAGCTCGGGTATAGGGTCACTACCCAGACACAGACCCTCACACACAGCTCGGGTATAGGGTCACTACCCAGACACAACCCCTCACACACAGCTCGGGTATAGGGTCACTACCCAGACACAACCCCTCACACACAGCTCGGGTATAGGGTCACTACCCAGACACAGACCCTCACACACAGCTCGGGTATAGGGTCACTACCCAGACACAGACCCTCACACACAGCTCGGGTATAGGGTCACTACCCAGACACAACCCCTCACACACAGCTCGGGTATAGGGTCACTACCCAGATAGAGACCCTCACACACAGCTCGGGTATAGGGTCACTACCCAGACACAGACCCTCACACACAGCTCGGGTATAGGGTCACTACCCAGACACAGACCCTCACACACAGCTCGGGTATAGGGTCACTACCCAGACACAGACCCTCACACACAGCTCGGGTATAGGGTCACTACCCAGACACAACCCCTCACACACAGCTCGGGTATAGGGTCACTACCCAGACACAGACCCTCACACACAGCTCGGGTATAGGGTCACTACCCAGACACAACCCCTCACACACAGCTCGGGTATAGGGTCACTACCCAGACACAGACCCTCACACACAGCTCGGGTATAGGGTCACTACCCAGACACAGACCCCCTCACACAGCTCGGGTATAGGGTCACTACCCAGACACAACCCCTCACACACAGCTCGGGTATAGGGTCACTACCCAGATACAGACCCTCACACACAGCTCGGGTATAGGGTCACTACCCAGACACAGACCCTCACACACAGCTCGGGTATAGGGTCACTACCCAGACACAGACCCCCTCACACAGCTCGGGTATAGGGTCACTACCCAGACACAGACCCTCACACACAGCTCGGGTATAGGGTCACTACCCAGACACTGCCCCTCACACACAGCTCGGGTATAGGGTCACTACCCAGACACAGACCCTCACACACAGCTCGGGTATAGGGTCACTACCCAGACACAGACCCTCACACACAGCTCGGGTATAGGGTCACTACCCAGACACAGACCCCCTCACACAGCTCGGGTATCGGGTCACTACCCAGACACAGACCCCCTCACACAGCTCGGGTATAGGGTCACTACCCAGACACAGACCCCCTCACACAGCTCGGGTATCGGGTCACTACCCAGACACAGACCCTCACACACAGCTCGGGTATCGGGTCACTACCCAGACACAGACCCTCATACACAGCTCGGGTATAGGGTCACTACCCAGACACTGCCCCTCACACACAGCTCGGGTATAGGGTCACAACCCAGACACAGACCCTCACACACAGCTCTGGTATAGGGTCACTACCCAGACACAGACCCTCACACACAGCTCGGATATAGGGTCACTACCCAGACACTGCCCCTCACACACAGCTCGGGTATAGGGTCACTACCCAGACACAGACCCTCACACACAGCTCGGGTATAGGGTCACTACCCAGACACAGACCCTCACACACAGCTCGGGTATAGGGTCACTACCCAGACACAGACCCTCACACACAGCTCGGGTATAGGGTCACTACCCAGACACAGACCCTCTCACACAGCTCGGGTATAGGGTCACTACCCAGACACAGACCCTCACACACAGCTCGGGTATAGGGTCACTACCCAGACACAGACCCCCTCACACAGCTCGGGTATAGGGTCACTACCCAGACACAGACCCTCACACACAGCTCGGGTATAGGGTCACTACCCAGACACAGACCCTCACACACAGCTCGGGTATAGGGTCACTACCCAGACACAGACCCTCACACACAGCTCGGGTATAGGGTCACTACCCAGACACAGACCCTCACACACAGCTCGGATATAGGGTCACTACCCAGACACTGCCCCTCACACACAGCTCGGGTATAGGGTCACAACCCAGACACTGACCCTCAGACATAGCTCAGGTATAGTGTCACTACCCAGACACTGCCCCTCATATACAGCTCGGGAATAAGAACATAAGAAATAGGATCAGGAGTCGGCCATTCGGCCCCTCAAGCCTGCTTCACCCTTCAATGAGATCATGGCTGATCACTGACCTCAACTCCACTTTCCCGCCCGATCCCCATATCCCTTGATCCCCTTAATATCCATAAATCTATCGATCACAGCCTTGAATATACTCAACGACTAAGCCTCCCCAGCCCTCTGGGGCCAGAAAATTCCAAAGATTCACCACCCTCTGAGTGAAGAAATTCTTCCTCATCTCAGTCCTAAATGGCCGACCCCTTATCCTGAGACTGTGACCCCCTGGTTCTAGACTCCCCAGCCCGGGGGAAACATCCTCCCTGCATCTACCCTGTCAATCCCCCTCAGAATCTTATATGTTTCAATGAGATCACCTCTCATTCTTCTAAACGCGAGGGAATATGGGCCCAGTCTGCTCAATCTCTCCTCATAGGACAGTCCTGCCATCCCAGGAATCAGTCTGGTGAACCTTCGTTGCACTCCCTCTATGGCAAGTATATCCGTCCCTCTATGGCAAGTATATCCGTCCTTGGGTAAGGAGACTCAAACTGTGCACAGTACTCCAGGTGTGGTCTCACCAGGGCCCTGTATTGTTGTGGTAAAATGTCTTTACTGTTGTACTCAAATCCCCTTGTAATACAGGCCAACATACACAGGCCCCTCAAACACAGCACGGGCATACAGGCATTCCGTGCAATCCAATGCTTCCTATACCAGTGTTTTTCTTAAACAAATAAATTGCTACCTGAGAATTGTAAAGGATTTTTAATGCGATTCTCTGCGGTAATCAATAATACAATATTGCCAGTGAAGAGGCCATTCATTTCCTGCGTCGATGGTTGCCTCGTTTCCTGTCCTTCTTCCTGCGGCTGGTGTCCAGGATCTCCTGCAGGGGGTTGGGGAGGGGCTCGCTGGGGGGCAGCGGGGTGGGCGGGGCCTGCTGGCGGCTGGTTACTGCGTTCGCCTTGTACACCAGGTGGAAGAGGTAAGCGTTGGAGTACCTGAGGGACAGAGAAACATTCATCAGCAGAGTCACAGGGGGAGTGTGTGACGGGACAGTGTAGAGGGAGCTTTACTCTGTATCTAACCCCCTGTACCTGCCCTGGGAGTGTGTGACGGGACAGTGTAGAGGGAGCTTTACTCTGTATCTAACCCCCTGTACCTGCCCTGGGAGTGTTTGATGGGACAGTGTAGAGGGAGCTTTACTCTGTATCTAACCCCGTGCTGTACCTGCCCTGGGAGTGTGTGACGGGACAGTGTAGAGGGAGCTTTACTCTGTATCTAACCCCCTGTACCTGCCTGGGAGTGTTTGATGGGACAGTGTAGAGGGAACTTTACTCTGTATCTAACCCCCTGTACCTGCCTTGGGAGTGTTTGATGGGACAGTGTAGAGGGAGCTTTACTCTGTATCTAACCCCGTGCTGTACCTGCCCTGGGAGTGTTTGATGGGACAGTGTAGAGGGAACTTTACTCTGTATCTAACCCATGCTGTACCTGCCCTGGGAGTGTTTGATGGGACAGTGTAGAGGGAGCTTTACTCTGTATCTAACCCCCTGCACCTGCCCTGGGAGTGTTTGATGGGACAGTGTAGAGGGAGCTTTACTCTGTATCTAACCCCGTGCTGTACCTGCCCTGGAAGTGTTTGATGGGACAGTGTAGAGGGAGCTTTACTCTGTATCTAACCCTGTGCTGTACCTGCCCTGGGAGTGTTTGATGGGACAGTGTAGAGGGAGCTTTACTCTGTATCTAACCCCGTGCTGTACCTGCCCTGGGAGTGTTTGAGTAGGCCATTCGGCCCTTTGAGCCTGCACCACCATTCAATAACATTATGGCTGATCATTCCCTCAGTACCCCTTTCCTGCTTTCTCTCCATACCCCTTGATCCCTTTAGCCGCAAGGGCCATATCTAACACCCTCTTGAATATATCCAATGAACTGGCATCAACAACTCTCTGCGGCAGGGAATTCCACAGGTTAACAACTCTCTGAGTGAAGTAGTTTCTCCTCATCTCAGTCCTAAATGGCCTACCTCTTATCCTAAGACTGTGATCCCTGGTTCTGGACTTCCCCAACATCGGGAACATTCTTCCCGCATCTAACCTGTCCAGTCCCGTCAGAATCTTATACGTTTCTATGAGATCCCCTCTCATCCTTCTAAACTCCAGTGAATAAAGGCCCAGTTGATCCAGTCTCTCCTCATATGACAGTCCAGCTATCCCTGGAATCAGTTTGGTGAACCTTCGCTGCACTCCCTCAATAGCAAGAACGTCCTTCCTCAGATTAGGAGACCAAAACTGAATACAATATTCCAGGAGAGGCCTCACTAAGGCCCTGTACAACTGCAGTAAGACCTCCCTGCTCCTATACTCGAATTCCCTTGCTATGAAGGCCAACATACCATTTGCCTTCTTCACTGCCTGCTGTACCTGCATGCCAATTTTCAATGACTAATGAACCATGACACCCAGATCTCGTTGCACCTCCCTTTTTCTAATCTGCCGCCATTGAGATAATATTCTGCCTTCGTGTTTTTGCTCCCAAAGTGCATAACCTCACATTTATCCATGCATTTGCCCACTCACCTAACCTGTCCAAGTCACCCTGCAGCCTCTTAGCATCCTCCTCACAGCTCACACCGCCACCCAGTTTCGTGTCATCTGCAAACGTGGAGATACTACACTCAATTTCTTCATCCAAATCATTGATGTATATTGTAAAGAGCTGGGGTCCCAGCACTGAGCCCTGCGACACCCCACTAGTCACTGCTTGTCATTCTGAAAAGGACCCATTTATCCCGACTCTCTGCTTCCTGTCTGCCAACCAGTTCTCTATCCACGTCAGTACATTACCCCCAATACCATGCGCTTTGATTTTGCACACCAATCTCTTGTGCGGGACCTTGTCAAAAGCCGTTTGCAAGTCCAAATACACCACGTCCACTGGTTCTCCCTTGTCCACTCTGCTAGTTACATCCTCAAAAAATTCCAGAAGATTCGTCAAGCATGATTTCCCGTTCATAAATCCATGCTGACTTGGATCGATCCTGTCACTGCTTTCCAAAAGTGCTGCTATTTCATCCTTAATGACTGATTCCAACATTTTCCCCACCACTGATGTCAGGCTAACTGGTCTATGATTACCCATTTTCTCTCCCTCCCTTTTTAAAAAGTGATGTTACATTAGCTACCCTCCAGTCCATAGGAACTGATCTCGAGTTGATAGACTGTTGGAAAATGATCACCAATGCATCCACTATTTCTGGGGCCACTTCCTTAATTACTCTGGGATGCAGACTATCAGGCCCCATGGATTTATCGGCCTTCAATCCCATCAATTTCCCCAACACAATTTCCCGCCTAATAAGGATATCCTTCAGTTCCTCTTTCTCAATAGGCCCACTGTCCCCTAGTACATTCGGAAGGTTATTTGTGCCTTCCTTCGTGAAGACAGAACTGAAGAAGTTGTTCAATTGATCTGCCATTTCTTTGTTCCTCATTATAAATTCACCTGAATCCGACTGCAAGGGACCTACATTTGTCTTTACTAATCTTTTTCTCTTCACATATTTATAGAAGCTCTTGCAATCAGTTTTTATGTTCCCTGCAAGCTTCTTCTCGTACTCTAGTTTCCCCCTCTTAATTAAACCCGTCGTCCTCCTCTGTTAAATTCTAAATTTCTCCCAGTCCTCAGGTTTGTTGCTTTTTCTAGCCAATTTATATGTCTCTTCCTTGATTTTAACACTATCCTTAATTTCCCTTTTGTTAGCCACAGTTAAGCCACCTTCCCTGTTTTATTTTTACTCCAGACAGGGATGTACAATTGCTGAAGTTCATCCATGTGATCTATAAATGTTTGCCATTGCCTATCCACCGTCAACCCTTCAAGTATCCTTTGCCAGTCTATTCTAGCCAATTCACGCCTCATACCGTCGAAGTTACCTTTCCTTAAGTTCAGGACCCTAATTTCCGAATTAACTGTGTCACTCTCCATCTTAATAAAGAATTCTACCATATTATGGTCACTCTTCCCCAAGGGGCCTCGCACAACAAGATTGCTAATTAGTCCCTTCTCATTACACATCACCCAGTCGAGGATGGCCAGCTTTCTGGTTGGTTCCTCGACATATTGGTCTAGAAAACCATCCCTAATACACTCCAGGAAATCCTCCTCCACTGCATTGCTACCAGTTTGTTTAGCCCAATCAATATGTAGATTAAAGTCGCCCATGACAACTGCTGTACATTTATTGCACACATCCCTTATTTCTTGTTTGATGCTGTCCCCAACCTCACTACTACTGTTTGGTGGTCTATACACAACACCCACTAGCATTTTCTGTCCTTTGGTATTCTGCAGCTCCATCCATACCAATTCCACATCATCCAGGCTAATGTCCCTCCTTACTATTGCATTAATTTCCTCTTTAACCAGCAACGCCACCCCGCCTCCTTTTCCTTTCTGTCTATCCTTCCTAAATGTTGAATACCCCTGGATGTTGAGTTCCCAGCCTTGGTCACCCTGGAGCCATGTCTCAGTGATGCCAATTACATCATACCCGTTAACTGCTATCTGCGCAGTTAATTTGTCCACCTTATTACGAATACTCCTCGCATTGAGGCACAGAGCCTTCAGGCTTGTCTTTTTTGAATTTTGCTGTAATGTGGCCCTTTTTGTTTTTTGCCTTGGGTTTCTCTGCCCTCCACTTTTACTATTCTCCTTTCTATCTTTTGCTTCTGACTCCATTTTATTTCCTTCTGTCTCCCTGCATAGGTTCCCATCCCCCTGCCATGTTAGTTTAACTCCTCCCCAACAGCGCTAGCAAGCACTCCCCCTAGGACATTGGTTCCGGTCCTGCCCAGGTGCAGACCGTCCGGTTTGTACTGGTCCCACCTCCCCCAGAACTGGTTTCAATGTCCCAGGAATTTAAATCCCTCCCTCTGCACCACTCCTCAAGCCACGTATTCATCCGAGCTATCCTGCGATTCCTACTCTGACTAGCACGTGGCACTGGTAGCAATCCTGAGATTACTACTTTTGAGGTCCTACTTTTTAATTTAGCTCCTAGCTCCCTAAATTCGTCTCGTAGGACCTCATCCTGTTTTTTACCGATATCGTTGGTACCTATATGCACCACGACAACTGGCTGTCACCCTCCCTTTTCAGAATGTCCTGCACTCGCTCCGAGACATCCTTGACCCTTGCACCAGGGAGGCAACATACCATCCTGGAGTCTCGGTTGCGGCCACAGAAACGCCGATCTATTCCCCTTACAATTGAATCCCCTATCACTATCGCTCTCCCACTCTTTTTCCTGCCCTCCTGTGCAGCAGAGCCACCCACGGTGCCATGAACTTGGCTGCTGCTGCCCTCCCCTGATGAGCCATCCCCCTCAACAGTACCCAAAGCGGTGTATCTGTTTTGCAGGGGGATGACCGCAGGGGATTCCTGCACTATGTTCCTTGCACTGCTCTTCCTGTTGGTCACCCATCCCCTATCTGGCTGTGGACCCTTTACCTGCGGTAAGACCAACTCACTACACGTGCTATTCACGTCATTCTCAGCATCGTGGATGCTCCAGAGTGAATCCACCCGCAGTTCCAGTGCCGCAACGCGGTTCGTCAGGAGCTGGAGGCGGATACACTTCCCGCACACGTAGTCGTCAGGGACACCGGAGGAGTCCCTGACTTCCCACATAGACGGGGCAGTGTAGGACACGGGGCGTCACAGTTTTGGATGAGGTGAAGTTCACGGAGGGTGGAAGGTAGGGGGCTGGTTCGGGGAGTTTTGGAATAGTCGAGTCTGGAGGTAACAGAGGCACGGATGAGGGTTTGAGCAGAGCTGGGCTGGGCGGGGCGGAGACAGAGACAGGCTGCAGTGAGGGCTCGGGCAGTGAGCAATGCGATTGAGCATCGCAGGACTGCTGACGGATTGGGAATGTGAGTGCAGCACTGGTGAATTTTCCAGGAATCAGCACTGCTGTGAAATGCTCATATATAATGCAAGAGGCCAGTTATAGATAGCCCTGGGTCACTCAGGCTGCTGTCAAAGTATTCTCAGTCTCCCCCTGCACTCGCTGCACACAATCTGCACCCCTCACTCACTCACTCTCTCCCACACTCACTCTCTCCCACACTCACTCTCTCCCACACTCACTCTCTCCCACACTCACTCTCTCCCACACACTCCCTCACTCACACACACACAGGAACAGGAGGAGGCCATTCAGCCCCTCGAGCCTGTTACACAGGAACAGGAGGAGGCCCATTCGGCCCCTCGAGCCAGTTACACAGGAACAGGAGGAGGCCCATTCAGCCCCTTGAATCTGTTGCACCATTCGATTAGATCAGGGAGAATTACATTTACCTGCCTTCGTTCGATAACCAATAATACCCTTGCTCAACGAATGGACCAAAGGGTTGGGAGTGGAGAGAGAGACACTGACGGAGGGGAGATGGATGGACAGACATTTAGATGGGTCTCAGTCACTGATGAACAGTTTTGAGCCGGCAGATGACTGGGACTGATTGTCTACCGGTGAGCTGGTGAACAGGACATGGGGAGCCACGAATCGAGTCACCATCCCACCCACGGACACTCGGTGTGTGTGTGTGCCCCGATACTGCCCACACTGGGTGTGCGGGGATACTGCCCACACTGGGCGTGTGCCCCCCCATACTGCCCACACTGGGTGTGTGCCCAGATACTGCCCACACTGGGTGTGCGGGGATACTGCCCACACTGGGCGTGTGCCCCCCCATACTGCCCACACTGGGTGTGTGCCCAGATACTGCCCATACTGGGTGTGCGGGGATACTGCCCACACTGGGCGTGTGCCCCCCCATACTGCCCACACTGGGCGTGTGCCCCCCCCATACTGCCCACACTGGGTGTGTGCCCAGATACTGCCCACACTGGGTGTGTGCCCAGATACTGCCCACACTGGGTGTGCGGGGATACTGCCCACACTGGGCGTGTGCCCCCCCATACTGCCCACACTGGGTGTGTGCCCCGATACTACCCACACTGGGTGTGTGCCCCGATATTGCCCACACTGGGTGTGCGGGGATACTGCCCACACTGGGTGTGTGCCCAGATACTGCCCACACTGGGTGTGTGCCCAGATATTACCCACACTGGGTGTGTGCCCCGATATTGCCCACACTGGATGTGCGGGGATACTACCCACACTGGGCGTGTGCCCCCCCATACTGCCCACACTGGGTGTGCCCCCCCCATACTGCCCACACTAGGTGTGTGCCCAGATACTGCCCACACTCGGCGTGTGCCCCCATACTTCCCACACTCGGCGTGTGCCCCCATACTGCCCACACTGGACGAGTGCCCCGATACTGCCCACACTGGGTGTGTGCCCAGATACTGCCCACACTGGGTGTGTGCGGGGATACTGCCCACACTGGGTGTGTGCCCAGATACTGCCCACACTGGGTGTGTGCCCAGATACTGCCCACACTGGGTGTGTGCCCAGATACTGCCCACACTGGGTGTGTGCCCAGATACTGCCCACACTGGGTGTGCGGGGATACTGCCCACACTGGGCGTGTGCCCAGATACTGCCCACACTCGGCGTGTGCCCCCATACTTCCCACACTGGGCGTGTGCCCCGATACTGCCCACACTGGACGAGTGCCCCGATACTGCCCACACTGGGCGTGTGCCCAGATACTGCCCACACTCGGCGTGTGCCCCCATACTTCCCACACTGGGTGTGTGCCCAGATACTGCCCACACTGGGTGTGCCCCCCCCATACTGCCCACACTGGGTGTGTGCCCAGATACTGCCCACACTGGGTGTGTGCGGGGATACTGCCCACACTGGGTGTGTGCGGGGATACTGCCCACACTGGGTGTGTGCGGGGATACTGCCCACACTGGGTGTGTGCCCAGATACTGCCCACACTGGGTGTGTGCCCAGATACTGCCCACACTGGGTGTGTGCCCAGATACTGCCCACACTGGGTGTGTGCCCAGATACTGCCCACACTGGGTGTGCGGGGATACTGCCCACACTGGGCGTGTGCCCCGATACTGCCCACACTGGGCGTGTGCCCCGATACTGCCCACACTGGGCGTGCCCCCCCATACTGCCCACACTGGACGAGTGCCCCAATACTGCCCACACTGGGCGTGTGCCCCGATACTGCCCACACTGGGTGTGCCTCCCCCATACTGCCCACACTGGGTGTGTGCCCCGATACTGCCCACACTGGGCGTGTGCCCCCATACTGCCCACACTGGGCGTGTGCCCCGATACTGCCCACACTGGGCGTGTGCCCCCATACTGCCCACACTGGGCGTGTGCCCAGATACTGCCCACACTGGGTGTGCCCCCCCCCATACTGCCCACACTGGGTGTGTGCCCCGATCCTGCCCACACGGTGTGACCCCCCCATACTGCCCACACTGGGTGTGTGCGGGGATACTGCCCACACTGGGTGTGTGCGGAGATACTGCCCACACTGGGTGTGTGCGGGGATACTGCCCACACTGGGCGTGTGCCCCCATACTGCCCACACTGGGTGTGTGTGGGGATACAAATGATTCAACAACACCAGCTTTCACACCGAGACGATCAACCAGGGCAAGAAGGGCCCCAGATCGACTCACATTGTAAATAGTTACACTATTGACTTTGGCGGGGGGGAGTGTTGTTATATATGTAAACTTGTATTTACTCTGTACAGCCACCAGAGGGCTCATCCCCTGGAGTCCCAAGGGATCCCACAATCCCTTGGGGGCACAGGTATTTAATGAGGCCTCACAGGTTGCGGAGGCACTCTGGAGACCTGCAAGAAAAGACTACGGTCACACTTTACATTGAGCTCACAGTGTACAGTCTGACTCTTTCTCCACACACAACAACGGTCCACAGTCGGTGCGTGTGGGCGCCAATACTCTCTGCGCGGTTCCCGTCACTCACCAGGGCAGGTTGTTGTCGATGCCGATGATGCGGAACGGTGAGCGGAAGGGGTTGAGGAGGGGCCGGCTGACAGAGCCCCCTGCCGCCGTGGTCATGGTCTGGTTGTCGATGACACAGCTGTACTCGCTGCACTCGGTGAAGTACGCCGGAACCCGGAGCGACTGCGGAGAGGGCAGAGGGCGGGAGGGTGAGCAGGGCCCGGGAGATATACATCACTGACACACACACACTTTACACAACGCGTGACATTCACTGTGCTTAAAACAGCCACAAAACAGCTCAAGACTAACAAGGCTACGGGTGCGGATGGAATCCCTGCTGAGGTGCTAAAATATGGCGGAGAGGCGCTAAAGTATGGCGGATACATGACCTCATCTCTCTCATCTGGAGGGAGGAGAGCATGCTGGGAGATGCAGTGATTGTGACCATTTTTAAAAAGGGGACAAGTCCGACTGCAGCAACTACAGGGGAATCTCCCTGCTTTCAGCCACTGAGAAAGTTGTCGCTAGAGTCCTCCTCAACCGTCTTCTCCCTGTGACCGAGGAGCTCCTCCCGGAATCACAGTGCGGATTTCGTCCCCTAGGGGGTACAACGGACATGATCTTTGCAGCGCGTCAGCTGCAGGAAAAATGCAGGGAGCAGCGCCAGCCCTTATACATGGTCTTCTTCGATCTTACAAAGGCCTTTGACACTGTCAACCGCGAGGGTCTATGGAGCGTCCTCCTCCGTTTCGGATGCCCTCAAAAGTTTGTCACCATCCTCCGCCTGCTCCACAACGACATGCAGGCCGTGATCCTTACCAACGGATCCATCACAGACCCAATCCACGTCCGGGCCGGGGTCAAACAGGGCTGCGTCATCGCCCCAACCCTCTTCTCAATCTTCCTCGCCGCCATGCTCCACCTCATAGTCAACAAGCTCCCCGCTGGAGTGGAACTAAACTACAGAACCAGTGGGAAGCTGTTTAACCTACGCCGCCTCCAGGCCAGGTCCAAGATCACCCCAACCTCTGTCGTCGAGCTACAGTACGCGGACGACGCCCGCGTCTGTGCACACACAGAGGCTGAACTCCAGGATATAGTTGAGGCGTATGAAAGAATGAGCCTTACGCTTAACATCCATAAGACAAAGGTCCTCCACCAGCCTGTCCTCGCCGCACAGCACTGCCCCCCAGTCATCAAGATTTACGGCCCGGCCCTGGACAACGTGGACCATTTCCCATACCTCGGGAGCCTCTTGTCAACAAAGGCAGACATTGATGCAGAGATTCAACACCGCCTCCAGTGCACCAGTGCAGCCTTCGGCCGCCTGAGGAAAAGAGTGTTTGAAGACCAGGCCCTCAAATCTACCACCAAGCTCATGGTCTACAGGGCTGTAGTAATACCCGCCCTCCTGTATGGATCTGAGGCATGGACGTTGTATAGAAGGCACCTCAAGTCGCTGGAGAAATATCACCAACGATGTCTCCGCAAGATCCTGCAAATCTCCTGGGAGGACAGACGCACCAACATCAGTGTCCTCGCCCAGGCCAACATCCCCAGTGAGCGAGGGAGGAGGGGAGGGGGTGAGCGAGGGGAGGGGGGAGCGAGCGAGGGAGGGGCGTGAGCGAGGAGGGAGGGAAGGGGCGTGAGTGAGGGGGAGGTGGGGGGTTGAGCAGGGGGTGATCGAGGGGAGGAGGGAGGGTATGGAGCGAGGGGGGGAGCGAGCGAGGGGAAGGGGCGGGGCGTGAGCGAGGGGGGTGGGAAGGGGCGTGAGTGAGGGGGAGGTGGTGGGGTGAGGGGAGCGAGGGGGAGGGGAGTGAGCGAGCGAGGGGAGACAGGGTGGAGGTGAGCAAGGGAGGATGAGTGAGGGGGAAGGGGAGGGGGTGAGCAAGGGGGGAGGGGGAGCGAGGGGGGTGAGCGAGCGAGGGGAGATGGGGGGAGGGGGTGAGAGAGGGTGGAGGGGAGGGGGTGAGAGAGGGTGGAGGGGAGGGGGTGAGCGAGGGGGAGGGGGAGGAATCGCTCCGTGGGGAAGCAATGATTGGGGTGTAACTCAGTCCCGGCCCACCTGCAGTCTGGGTAGAGAACGCAGCCACGTCTCGCTCAGTCCGAACCCCACGTTGAACCCTAAAAACACAGACAGGAAACTTTGATCATTACTGTGTGGGGGGTCAGGGGGTTATATCGTACATAGAATATAATAACAGGAGCAAGAGTCGGCCATTCGGCCCCTCGAGCCTGCTCCGCCATTCAATGAGATCACGGCTGATCTGATCATGGACCCAGCTCCACTTCCCCGCCCGCTCCCCATAACCCTTCACTCCCTTATCGCTCAAACATCTGTCTATCTCCACCTTAAATATATTCAATGACCCAGCCCCCACAGCTCTCTGGGGCAGGGAATTCCACAGGTTCACCGCCATTGACAGTCACTGTATTCCCTCACACAACTACGTTCAAAGGTGGTTCAGTCATATTGTGAATCACCAGGGCTCCATCACCCCGGAGGTTGGTTATACGATTAACGGTCATTGCCCGCTCCCTGCCCGGCGCCACATCGCCCCACCATCCCCTGCCCCTCGCCCCCCCCCCCGCCCCCAGCACTGCCCCGCCCCCACCCCACCCCGCACCCAGCGCTGCCTCGCCCGCCTGGTTCCCAGCCCCCTCACTCACCGATCACCAGGTCGGCCTTGGGGCCCTGCAGCATGTGGTAGGGTTTGGAGCAGACCTTGATCCGAATGTTCCTCCGGTCACTCCTCTCGTCGCCAATGTTGGGGTTCACTACACAAACCTGGCCGTCCTGCGGGGGTGAGACAGAGAGGGGGGCACGGTGAGAGTCCTGATCCGTGCAGCCCCCCCCCTGCCCCCCGGCGCTGGCCTCAGGGGTGAGGGGGTGAGCGGCCCGCTCATCATCCCTCCCGCTAACATCCAATCAGATTTTCCCCTCCAACTATTCATCCAGTTCCCCTGTTTGAAAGTAACGACTGAATCTGCTCCCACCGCCCTTTCAGGCAGTGTCCCCCTCACAGCCCCACCCCCACGTCCCTCACGCAGTGCCCCCTCACCCCCCCGGCCCATCACCCCCCCGGTCCGACACCCCTCGCCTCCTGACCCCTCACCCCCGGCCCCTCACCCGATGCCCCCTCACCCCTCGCCCCTGAACCCCGCGTCCCCTGACCCCATGCCCACTCACCCCTCACCCCTTCACCCAATCACCCCCCCCCCTCGGACCCTCACCCCCCTCACCCCTCGGCCCCTCACCCGATGCCCCCTCGCCCCTGAACCCCGCGTCCCCTGACCCCATGCCCACTCACCCCTCACCCCCTCACCCCGCGCCACATCACGCCTCACCTCCTCACTTCCTTGCCCCTTCACCCCCTCAACCCACACCTCTTCTCACCCCTTGCCCCCTCACCCCTTCACCCAATCACCCCCCCCCTCGGACCCTCACCCCCCCTCACCCCTCGGCCCCTCACATTTCACCCCCGCCTACCTTCCTCTGTAGATTAAACTGTTGTTTGTCCACCTCCAGCGGCAAACCGTCACCAACAAAATGGATCTCAAACGTGACGTGAGGCAACAGGACGGCCAGCTCCTGGCGACGGGAAATGGGAACAACATCATCATTCACCGGGGGGACAGCCTCCGAAACCCCCCCCCCCACAGGGGCAGCCCCCTCCCGCACTCCCTGCCCTCAAACTGCCCCCGCCAACACTCCGCACAACCCCTCCCCTCCACCCTCATGGGGACAGTGTAGAGGAGCTTTACTCTGTATCTAACCCCCTGTACCTGTCCCGGGAGTGTTTGATGGGACAGTGTAGAGGGAGCTTTACTCTGTATCTAACCCCGTGCTGTACCTGCCCTGGGAGTGTTTGATGGGACAGTGTAGAGGGAGCTTTACTCTGTATCTAACCCCGTGCTGTACCTGCCCTGGGAGTGTTTGATGGGACAGTGTAGAGGGAGCTTTACTCTGTATCTAACCCCTTGTACCTGCCCTGGGAGTGTTTGATGGGACAGTGTAGAGGGAGCTTTACTCTGTATCTAACCCCCTGTACCTGCCCTGGGAGTGTTTGATGGGACAGTGTAGAGGGAGCTTTACTCTGCATCTAACCCCCTGTACCTGCCCTGGGAGTGTTTGATGGGACAGTGTAGAGGGAGCTTTACTCTGTATCTAACCCCCTGTACCTGCCCCGGGAGTGTTTGATGGGGACAGTGTAGAGGGAGCTTTACTCTGTATCTAACCCGTGCTGTACCTGCCCTGGGAGTGTTTGATGGGACAGTGTAGAGGGAGCTTTACTCTGTATCTAACCCGTGCTGTACCTGCCCTGGGAGTGTTTGATGGGACAGTGTAGAGGGAGCTTTACTCTGTATCTAACCCGTGCTGTACCTGCCCTGGGAGTGTTTGATGGGACAGTGTAGAGGGAGCTTTTCTCTGTATCTAACCCCCTGTACCTGCCCTGGGAGTGTTTGATGGGACAGTGTAGAGGGAGCTTTACTCTGTATCTAACCCCCTGTACCTGCCCCGGGAGTGTTTGATGGGGACAGTGTAGAGGGAGCTTTACTCTGTATCTAACCCGTGCTGTACCTGCCCTGGGAGTGTTTGATGGGACAGTGCAGAGGGAGCTTTACTCTGTATCTAACCCCGTGCTGTACCTGCCCTGGGAGTGTTTGATGGGACAGTGCAGAGGGAGCTTTACTCTGTATCTAACCCCGTGCTGTACCTGCCCTGGGAGTGCTTGATGGGACAGTGTAGAGGGAGCTTTACTCTGTATCTAACCCCCTGTACCTGCCCTGGGAGTGTTTGATGGGACAGGAGTGTTGAGGGATTATGGAGTGGGGCACTCACCCAGAACACCATCCGTATCTCAAACTGCTTTTGCGCTTCCAGGATGTGGATTTTGAGCGACTGTTTGTTGAGGATGTTCAATTCTGGAACTAAAAAGTGGAGAAATGCACTTGTGAAATGGTGCATAGAGGTATCTCCCTGAGAGATGGGGATTGGGAACACCAGTACTGTACCCCAGTGTTATACAGTGACAGACCTGTACCCACCAGTACTGTACCCCAGTGTTATACAGTGACAGACCTGTCCCCACCAGTACTGTACCGGTGTTATACAGTGACAGACCTGTACCCACCAGTACTGTATCCCAGTGTTAGTGACAGATCTGTACCCACCAGTACTGTACCCCAGTGTTATACAGTGACAGACCTGTACCCACCAGTACTGTACCCCAGTGTTATACAGTGACAGACCTGTATCCACCAGAACTGTACCCCAGTGTTATACAGTGACAGACCTGTACCCACCAGTACTGTACCCCAGTGTTAGTGACAGACCTGTACCCACCAGTACTGTACCCCAGTGTTATACAGTGACAGACCTGTACCCACCAGTACTGTACCCCAGTGTTATACAGTGACAGACCTGTACCCACCAGTACTGTATCGGTGTTATACAGTGACAGACCTGTACCCACCAGTACTGTACCCCAGTGTTATACAGTGACAGACCTGTATCCACCAGTACTATACCCCAGTGTTATACAGTAACAGACCTGTACCCACCAGTACTGTGCCCCAGTGTTATACAGTGACAGTCCTGTACCCACCAGAACTGTACCCCAAGTGTTATACAGTGGCAGACCTGTACCCACCAGTACTGTACCCCAGTGTTATACAGTGACAGACCTGTACCCGCCAGTACTGTACCCATGTTATAGTGACAGACCTGTACCCACCAGTACTGTACCCATGTTATAGTGACAGACCTGTACCCACCAGTACTGTACCCCAGTGTTATACACTGACAGCCCTGCACCCACCAGCACTGTATCTCAGTGTTATAGTGACAGAACTGTACCCACCAGTACTGTACCCCAGTGTTATACAGTGACAGACCTGTACCCACCAGTACTGTACCCCAGTGTTATACAGTGACAGACCTGTACCCACCAGAACTGTATCCCAGTGTTATACAATGACAGACCTGTACCCACCAGTACTGTACCCCAGTGTTATACAGTGACAGACCTGTACCCACCAGTACTGTACCCCAGTGTTATACAGTGACAGACCTGTACCCACCAGAACTGTACCCCAGTGTTATACAGTGACAGACCTGTACCCATCAGTACTGTACCCCAGTGTTATACAGTGACAGACCTGTACCCACCAGTACTGTACCCCAGTGTTATACAGTGACAGACCCGTATCCCCCAGTACTGTACTCCAGTGTTATACAGTGACAGAACTGTACCCACCAGAACTGTACCCCAGTGTTATACAGTGACAGACCTGTACCCACCAGTACTGTACCCCAGTGTTATACAGTGACAGACCTGTACCTACCAGTACTGTACCCCAGTGTTAGTGACAGACCTGTACCCACCAGTACTGTACCCCAGTGTTATACAGTGACAGACCTGTACCCACCAGTACTGTATCCCAGTGTTATATAGTGACAGACCTGTTCACCAGTACTGTACCCCAGTGTTTCTACAGTGACAGACCTGTACCCACCTGTACTGTATCCCAGTGTTATACAGTGAGAGGCCTGTACCCACCAGTACTGTACCCCAGTGTTATACAGTGAGAGGCCTGTACCCACCAGTACTGTATCCCAGTGTTATACAGTGAGAGGCCTATGTAACACAGTTCAGTACACACAGCTCTCCCTGTGGTGATGTGCAGCATCAGTAAAGAACACCCTCGCTCTGTGATGTAAGGCAGTGCTGACTCACAGTGCAGGGGGACGAGGCTGGTGATGATGTGGTAGATGGTGAGGGGGCAGGATAGCAGGACAGCCACAGGCGAGTCGATGCCGAGCCCTCGCCACTGATAATAAGACTTCCACGTCACTGTGAAGAGACAAAAGTCATTTCAGGTTGGACAGCTTTGGATCTTTTGAGTTATTTTCTTCAATTTGGTCCCATTCATGGCTCAGTGGGCAGCTCGCCCTCGCCTCGGAGTCCGAAGGTCGAGGGTCGCGTCCCACTCCAGGGACTTGAGCACACAACCCAAGCTGACATTCCAGTGCAGTACTGAGGGAGTGCCGCACTGTCAGTGGGTCGGTACTGAGGGAGCGCCGCACTGTCGGAGGGGCAGTGCTGAGGGAGCGGCGCACTGTCGGAGGGGCAGTGCTGAGGGAGCGCCGCACTGTCGGAGGGGCAGTGCTGAGGGAGCGCCGCACTGTCGGAGGGGCAGTGCTGAGGGAGCGCCGCACTGTCGGAGGGGCAGTGCTGAGGGAGCGCCGCACTGTCGGAGGGGCAGTGCTGAGGGAGCGCCGCACTGTCGGAGGGGCAGTGCTGAGGGAGCGCCGCACTGTCGGAGGGGCAGTGCTGAGGGAGCGCCGCACTGTCGGAGGGGCAGTGCTGAGGGAGCGCCGCACTGTCGGAGGGGCAGTGCTGAGGGAGCGCCGCACTGTCGGAGGGGCAGTGCTGAGGGAGCGCTGCACTGTCGGAGGGGCAGGGCTGAGGGAGCGCCGCACTGTCGGAGGGGCAGTACTGAGGGAGCGCCGCACTGTCGGAGGGGCAGTACTGAGGGAGCGCCGCACTGTCGGAGGGGCAGTACTGAGGGAGTGTTAGGCTGAGGAGGGGAGACTGAAGTTCGTGTTCGTCCGGTCGCCCATGGTGTGGTTGTAGAATCACAGGCCGGAGGGTCCCAGGAACCCGCTGCAGTTTGTACTGAGGTAGCGGGAGTCAGTGTTGCAGTGTTCGAATCCGAGTCAGTGTCCTTGGGCTTGACAGAGGGAAAGGGACTGAGGGAGGGGAGATGGAGGGAGAGAGACTGAGGGAGAGAGACGGAGGTTGGAGATGGAGGAAGAGAGATGGAGGGAGAGAGGCGGAGCGAGAGAGGCAGAGGGAGAGAGATGAAGAGAGATGAGACGGAGGGAGGGAGATGATACGGAGGGAGGGGAGATGGAGGGTAGATGGAGGGAGGCGATGGAGGGAGAGAGACAGAGGAGGAGAGACGGAGGGAGGGGAGATGGAGGGAGAGACAGATGGATGGAGAGAGACGGAGGGAGAGAGCAGAGGAAGGAGATGGAGGGAGGAGACGGAGGGAGAGGCAGGTGGATGACGCAGCTCACTAACGGACTGCCGGAACCTTCCTTTGCCGGGCCCTGGTGTGGGTTGTGCCAACAGACTGGTCGTTGCCCCAATTGACGATGTGCGGCTGAGATGTACTCACCGAACGGCACCTTCACATTGGCCGGTTCAATCGGGACGTCCTGTAACAGGATAGCGCCCTCCTTCCTCAGTGGGTCGTATGGATTGGTCCGCTCTGTAAAACAGCAGAGGACACGTGACGGAGGCTGCGATGGTCCCGGGCGGAGAGCCGTTTGGTTGTCACTGTCGGAGGGGCAGTACTGAGGGAGTGCCGCACTGTCGGAGGGGCAGTACTGAGGGAGGGCCGCACTGTCGGAGGGGCAGTACTGAGGGAGCGCCGCACTGTCGGAGGGGCAGTACTGAGGGAGCGCCGCACTGTCGGAGGGGCAGTACTGAGGGAGTGCCGCACTGTCGGAGGGGCAGTACTGAGGGAGCGCCGCACTGTCGGAGGGGCAGTACTGAGGGAGCGCCGCACTGTCGGAGGGGCAGTACTGAGGGAGCGCCGCACTGTCGGAGGGGCAGTACTGAGGGAGCGCCGCACTGTCGGAGGGGCAGTACTGAGGGAGTGCCGCACTGTCGGAGGGGCAGTACTGAGGGAGCGCCGCACTGTCGGAGGGGCAGTACTGAGGGAGCGCCGCACTGTCGGAGGGGCAGTACTGAGGGAGTGCCGCACTGTCGGAGGGGCAGTACTGAGGGAGTGCCACACTGTCGGAGGGGCAGTGCTGAGGGAGCGCCGCACTGTCGGAGGGGCAGTGCTGAGGGAGCGCCGCACTGTCGGAGGGGCAGTACTGAGGGAGTGCCACACTGTCGGAGGGGCAGTACTGAGGGAACACCGCACTGTCGGAGGGGCGGTACTGAGGGAGCCCCGCACTGTCGGAGGGGCGGTACTGAGGGAGTGCCACACTGTCGGAGGGGCAGTACTGAGGGAACACCGCACTGTCGGAGGGGCAGTACTGAGGGAACACCGCACTGTCGGAGGGGCAGTACTGAGGGAGCGCCGCACTGTCGGAGGGGCGGTACTGAGGGAGCGCCGCACTGTCGGAGGGGCAGTACTGAGGGAACACCGCACTGTCGGAGGGGCGGTACTGAGGGAGCGCGCACTGTTGGAGGGGTGGTGCTGAGGGAGCGCCGCACTGTCGGAGGGGAGTTATCTCCGGTGTCCTGGGGCCAATATTTAGTCCTGAATCAACATAACAGAAAAACAGATTATCTGGTCATTATCACATTGCTGAGTGTGGGAGCTTGCTGTGCACAAATTGGCTGCTGCGTTTCCCACATTACAACAGTGACTACACTTCAAAAGTACTTCATTGGTTGTAAAGCCCTTTGGGACGTCCGGTGGTTGTGAAAGGCGCTATATAAATGCAAATCTTTGTTTTTTATTATTCAGGGAACGAATGCCAGGAAGGAATGGAGATGATATCGAGCAGTGCAGACACTGAGTGTCGGCTGTGAGCGAGGTGGGTTTGGGGTCGAAGGTCAGGGGATTTTTCCCCCGATGGGGACCTGAGCTGGGGAGTCGGTGAGAGGGGATGGACAGTGAAGCAGAGAGTGTGGTTGGGGCGGGGGCAGAGAGGTGAGTGTGGGGAGAGGGGTCAACTGTCGCATACCGTGTTTCCTGTGGGTGAGATTAGACCGATATTTACTGGGTGACGTCACTCCGCTATTGAAGTTCGCGCCTTAAGCTCATAGTTTGGTCATTCCTGTTTCAAGCCCTTGCCCACAGTGGAGGTGGTAACTGGGCCCAGAGACCTTTCCTGTTTCATAGAAACATAGAAAATAGGTGCAGGAGTAGGCCATTCAGCCTTTCAAGTCTGCACCACCATTCAATAAGATCTTGGCTGATCATTCACTTCAGTACCCCTTTCCTGCTTTCTCTCCATAGCCCTTGATCCCTTTAGCCGTAAGGGCCATATCTAACTCCCTTTTGAATATATCCAATGAACTGGCCTCAACAACTTTCTGTGGTAGAGAATTCCACAGGTTCACCACTCTCTGAGTGAAGAAGTTTCTCCTCATCTCGGTCCTAAATGGCTTACCCCTTAGCCTTAGACTGTGTCCCCTGGTTCTGGGCTTCCCCAACATCGGGAACAACCTTCCTGCATCTAACCTGTCCAGTCCCGTCAGAATTTTATATGTTTCTATGAGATCCCCTCTCATCCTTCTAAACTCCAGTGAATACAGGCCCAGACGGTCCAGTCACTCCTCATATGTCAGTCCTGCCATCCCGGGAATCAGTCTGGTGAACCTTCGCTGCACTCCCTCAATAGCCAGAACATCCTTCCTCAGATTAGGAGAGCAAAACTGAACACGATATTCCAGGTGAGGCCTCACCAAGGCCCTGTACAACTGCAGTAAGACCTCCCTGCTCCTATACTCAAATCCCCTCGCTATGAAGGCCAACATACCATTTGCCTTCTTCACCGCCTGCTGTACCTATATGCCAACTTTCAATGACTGATGTACCATGACACCCAGGTCTCGTTGCACTTCCCCTTTCCCTAATCTGCCGCCATTCAAATAATATTCTGCCTTTGTGTTTTTGCCACCAAAGTGGATAACCTCACATTTATCCACATTATACTGCATCTGCCATGCATTTGCCCACTCACCTTACCTGTCCAAGTCACCCTGCAGCCTCTTAGCATCCTCCTCACAGCTCACACTGCCACCCAGCTTAGTGTCATCTGCAAACTTGGAGATATTACACTCAATTCCTTCATCTAAATCATTTATGTATATTGTAAATAGCTGGGGTCCCAGCACTGAGCCCTGCGGCACCCCACTAGTCACTGCCTGACATTCTGAAAAGGACCCGTTTATCCCGACTCTCTGCTTCCTGTTTGCCAAACAGTTCTCTATCCACGTCAGTACATTACCCTCAATACCATGTGCTTTAATTTTGCACACCAATCTCTTGTGTGGGACCTTGTCAAAAACCTTTTCAAAGTCCAAATACATCACGTCCACTGGTTCTCCCCTGTCCACTCGACTAGTTACATCCTCAAAAAATTCCAGAAGATTTGTCAAGCATGATTTCGCTTTCATAAATCCATGCTGACTTGGACCAATCCTGTCACTGCTTTCCAAATGCGCTGCTATTTCAACTTTAATAATTCATTCCAACATTTCCCACTACTGATGTCAGGCTAACTGGTCTATAATTACCTGTTTTCTCTCTCCCTCCCTTTTTAAAAAGTGGTGTTACATTAGCTACCCTCCAGTCCATAGGAACTGATCCAGAGTCGATAGACTGCTGGAAAATGATCACCAATGCATCCACTATTTCTAGGGCCACTTCCTTAAGTACTCTGGGATGCAGACTATCAGGCCCCGGGGATTTATCGGCCTTCAATCCCATCAATTTCCCGAATACAATTTCTCGCCTAATAAGGATTTCCTTCAGTTCCTTCTTCTCACTAGACCCTCGGTCCCCTAGTATTTCCAGAAGGTTATTTGTGTCTTCCTTTGTGAAGACAGAACCAAAGTATTTGTTCAATTGGTCTGCCATTTCTTTGTTCCCCATTATAAATTCACCTGAATCCGACTGCAAGGGACCTACATTTGTCTTCACTAATCTTTTTCTCTTCACATGTCTATGGAAGCTTTTGCGGTCAGTTTTTTTGTTCCCAGCAAGCTTCCTCTCATACTCTATTTTCCCCCTCCTAATTAAACCCTTTGTCCTCCTCTGCTGAATTTTAAATTTCTCCCAGTCCTCAGGTTTGCTGCTTTTTCTGGCAATTTATATGCCTCTTCCTTGGATTTCATACTATCCTTAATTTCCCTTGTTAGCCACGGTTGAGCCACCTTCCCCGTTTTATTTTTACTCCAGACCGGGATGTACAATTGTTGAAGTTCATCCATGCGATCCTTAAATGTTTGCCATTGCCTATCCACCGTCAACCCTTTAAGTATCATTCGCCAGTCTATTCTAGTCAGTTCACGTCTCATACCATCGAAGTTACCTTTCCCCAAGTTCAGGACCCTAGTCTCTGAATTAACTGTGTCACTCTCCATCTTAATAAAGAATTCTACCGTATTATGGTCACTCTTCCCCAAGGGGCCTTGCACAACAAGATTGCTAATTAGTCCAATCTCATTACACATCACCCAGTCTAGGATGGCCAGCTCTCAAGTTGGTTCTCAACATATTGGTCTAGAAAACCATCCCTAATACACTCCAGGAAATTCTCCTCCACCGTATTGCTACCAGTTTGGTTAGCCCAATCAATATGTGGATTAAAGTCGCCCATGATAACTGCTGTACCTTTATTGCACGCATCCCTAATTATTTGTTTGATGCTGTCCCCAACCTCACTACTACTGTTTGGTGGTCTGTACACAACTCCCACTGGCATTTTCTGTCCTTTGGTATTCTGCAGCTCCACCCATTCCTGGGATGAGAGGGTTGCCCTGTGAGGAGAGGTTGAGTAGATATGGCCTGTACTCTCTGTGTGTTAGAAGAATGTGATGGGATCTCATTCAGGGGGGATTTGACAGGATAGATGCTGAGAGAATGTTTCCCCCGGGCTGGGGAGTCTAGAACCAGGGATTACAGCCTCAGGATAAGGGGTCGGCCATTTAGGACTGAGATGAGGAGAAATTTCTTCACTCAGAGGGTGGTAAATCTTTGGAATTCTCTGCCCCAGAGGGCTGTGGAGGCTCAGTCTCTGAGTATATTCAAGACTGAGATCGCTGGAATTTTGGATATTAAGGGAATTGAGGGATTGGGCGGGAAAGTGGAATTGAGATCAAAGATCAACCATGATCTAATTGAATGGTGGAGCAGGCTCAAGGGGCCGAATGGCCGACTCCTGCTCCTAATTCTTCTGTTGTGAAGGTGATGCGTTGCCAGGATGGGAATGCCAGCAGCCAGATGGTGAGATCGGTGAACCCCAATAATAAGATTAATAACTGGCCAAGGCTGATATAGTCACAGGGCAAAGGTCGCGCCCACCTGTCGCAGGGCAAAGGTCGCGCCCACCTGTCACAGGGCAACAGTCGCGCCCACCGCATCCACCTGTCACAGGGCAAAGGTCAATCCTACCAGTCACAGGGCAAAGTTCGCGCCTACCTGTCGCAGGGCAAAGGCCACGCCCACCTGTCACAGGGCATAGGTCAGGACCACCTGTCGCAGGGCAAAGGTCGCACCCACCTGTGCAAGGTGAGCTGGCTACGGTCTGAGGGGAGGACGCACCTTTCAGGAACTCTGGGATGGTGTCCATTTCGAAGGAGTTGTGCTTTTCCACCTTGTATCCCGACACCAACATGCTCTCCCCCAGCCAGTAGCCCGAGTTCAGCTCGTGGCGGGTAAGGAACAGCTCGCGGTCGAAGACCTCGCTGGTGACCTCTGCAGACCAACAGAGAAGAAGTTAGCCAGGCTCCGCTCGAAGCAAGCAGCCGCTATAATCTCAACTTCCCCGTACCCGCACCTCTCCACCACCTCTGCTGGAGCGGCTGATTGCACCGGCGGTATAGTTCCACCTCACCCCCACCTCCCGCTTCCCCCAGGGGCCGTTTGTCACCTGGCCTGAGACAACCGGTGACAATATCCTGCTCGACCACTGCGCGCGCACTGCCCAGGGGGAGTCAGCGAGAAATCCGGAGTGGGAGCACTCCCAGGGCAGGTACAGGGGGTTAGATAGAGTAAAGCTCCCTCTACACTGTCCCATCAAACACTCCCAGGGCAGGTACAGCACGGGGTTAGATACAGAGTAAAGCTCCCTCTACACTGTCCCATCAAACACTCCCAGGGCAGGTACAGCACGGGGTTAGATACAGAGTAAAGCTCCCTCTACACTGTCCCATCAAACACTCCCAGGGCAGGTACAGCACGGGGTTAGATACAGAGTAAAGCTCCCTCTACACTGTCCCATCAAACACTCCCAGGGCAGGTACAGGGGGTTAGATACAGAGTAAAGCTCCCTCTACACTGTCCCATCAAACACACCCAGGGCAGGTACAGGGGGTTAGATACAGAGTAAAGCTCCCTCTACACTGTCCCATCAAACACTCCCAGGGCAGGTACAGGGGGTTAGATACAGAGTGAAGCTCCCTCTACACTGTCCCATCAAACACTCCCAGGGCAGGTACAGGGGGTTAGATACAGGATGAGTTGGGCCTACCTGAGGTGTAGGTGAAGGGGAAATCGGCCAAGGCCTCACCGTGGTCCATGAACTCCAGCAGTTTCTGGCACCAGTACCGATGGCTGCTGTCCTCGGGGCTCTTGCTCCAGTCCAGCCTCTGGCAGTTTTCAGAGCAGTACAGCACGGCCTTGCATTGCTCACTGTGGGAGAGAGAGGTCGGGGGGGTGAGGTCATGCGCATGCAGTCCGCTGTCTGGACCCGTGGAAACCCCGATGGAACTCGGTGTCAGAGAGATTGGGGAGGTGGGGGGGCGGAGGGCCTGCTGTCGCTAGGTGCGCCCCCCCCCCCCCCCCACCCCACCGGTCCCCCACAACCCGCCGAGCCAGCTCTTCACCCACAGCAGCATCACAAACCACCCGCTGCTATCCCCCTCCCCAGTGTCCACGCAGTCGCCTTCTCCGACCGGGGTCACGGAGAGGGCCGGGGGGTCACTTGTGAACAGGGAGAAGGTCAGGTGTCATCGATTGTGCTGGGTCAGGGGTCACTCACTTGGGCCGTAATCGGGGAGTGGGTCGGGGGCCATTGACCAACCCGTGATCAGGGAAAAGGACCTGGGAAGGGCGGGGGTCCGGGGTCGCAATGATTGGGCCATAATCGTGGAAAGGGTCAGGGACAGGGGGGTCACTCACTCGGTTGTGGACGGGAGAGGGTCGGGCGTCACTGAGCAACCCGTGATCAGGGAGTCTTTACATTCCCTAGCCCCGTGATCACCAAGATTGACGGTGGCCCAGAAATGCCCCCCCCCCCGCCCTCCCCACGCTCCCACTCCCTTACCTCCCACCCCCAGAGTCGGCAGTTTCAGCACAGGCCTCGATTGAGCCTGGGTCTCGCCTGCTTCGAGTGGCCCCCGCGGCAGAGGTGTGGAGGCGGTAGTGAATTCAGACCGCGCTCGCGGACTGCTCCCTCCCTGCGGGGAGGCACCGCGACCCTCTCTGCCGCTCCCCTCCCACGCAGCGTGACCGACCCCCTGCCAGCTGAGGAGGGGAGCCGAGACTGACCCACCCCGCTCCCCCGGTACTGGTCCTCGGAGGGAGGGTGAAAGATCAACATTCGCAGCGCAGGGTCGGGTAATCGGTGACGGTGAGTTACCTGAGCAGGACCAATCCCCAGCGATACCCACATGGCCCGGCCCCCGAATGACGGAGCCCCTCGAACGTTGCTGTACGGGTATGAAGGAGTTGCGATCCCGATCGGCCTTGATCGAATAGGTTGGCGCAACAGGCTCAGGGGGCTGAATGGCCTCCTCCTGGTCCTATCTTCCTGATATCTTCCCAGCTTCCTAAGCACCTCGAGTCCCGTCGCCGAGAGCGTGCAGAAACCAAACGCAGGCAGCGGAAGGAGCGTGCGGCAAACCGGTCCCACCCTCCCCTTTCCCTCAACCAATGTCTGTCCCACCTGTGACAGGGACGGTGGCTCTCGTATCGGACTGTTCAGCTACCTGAGGACTCATTTTTTGAGTGGGAGCAAGTCTTCCTCGATTCTGAGGGACTGCCTATGATGATGTAACCCCGCTCTCCCTTCCCCCGGGGCCCTGTGGGATTAGGCCCTGCTCCCGGTGCCCTGTGGGACTGGGCCCTCCCCCCGGGGCACTGTGGGACTGGGCCCTTCCCCCGGTGCCCTGTGGGACTAGGCCCTTCCCCCGGGGCCCTGTGGGATTAGGCCCTTCCCCCGGTGCCCTGTGGGACTAGGCCCTTCCCCCGGTGCCCTGTGGGACTAGGCCCTTCCCCCGGTGCCCTGTGGGATTATGCCCTGCCCCCGGTGCCCTGTGGGATTAGGCCCTTCCCCCAGTGCCCTGTGGGATTAGGCCCTTCCCCCGGTGCCCTGTGGGACTAGGCCCTTCCCCCAGTGCCCTGTGGGACTAGGCCCTTCCCCCAGTGCCCTGTGGGACTACGCCCTTCCCCCAGTGCCCTGTGGGACTACGCCCTTCCCCCGGTGCCCTGTGGGATTAGGACCTTCCCCTGGTGCCTTGTGGGAATAGGCCCTTCCCCTGGTGCCCTGTGGGATTAGGCCCTTCCCCCGGTGCCTTGTGGGACTAGGCCCTTCCCCCGGTGCCCTGTGGGACTAGGCCCTTCCCCCGGTGCCCTGTGGGACTAGGCCCTTCCCCCGGTGCCCTGTGGGACTAGGCCCTTCCCCCGGTGTTCTGCACTGTGTGTTATTTCTGGGCCATTAATAAATACAGACATGATTTGGGATGCAGCAGCCTGGGAGCCTTGTGGTTTTCTGTCTGTGCCCAGTACTGGCGTCTCTCAGTCCACCACCCTCCATGGCCACGTGTCAGGCCCGACCTCATTCCCCGGCCTTACCATGCAGTGAGCGTGGTCTCAAAGCTACGTTTCTTACAGACATGACAGGCCTTGACCCTGGTCAATCGGAAGGTGAAATTCCTCGGTGCACAACACTGGTATGCAACCTTCGTGCTCCTCACTCCCAACTTCACAATCATCTGCTTTAGAATTCTGCAGGGAAAGAAAGATCAGGACAATGTTTGATGGGACAGTGTAGAGGGAGCTTTACTCTGTATCTAACCCCCTGTACCTGCCCTGGGAGTGTTTGATGGGACAGTGTAGAGGGAGCTTCACTCAGTATCTAACCCCGTGCTGTACCTGCCCTGGGAGTGTTTGATGGGACAGTGTAGCGGGAGCTTTACTCTGTATCTAACCCCCTGTACCTGCCCCGGGAGTGTTTGATGGGACAGTGTAGAGGGAGCTTTACTCTGTATCTAACCCCCTGTACCTGCCCTGGGAGTGTTTGATGGGACAGTGTAGCGGGAGCTTTACTCTGTATCTAACCCCGTGCTGTACCTGCCCTGGGAGTGTTTGATGGGACAGTGTAGAGGGAGCTTCACTCTGTATCTAACCCCGTGCTGTACCTGCCCTGGGAGTGTTTGATGGGACAGTGTAGAGGGAGCTTTACTCTGTATCTAACCCCCTGTACCTGCCCTGGGAGTGCTTGATGGGACAGTGTAGAGGGAGCTTTACTCTGTATCTAACCCCATGCTGTACCTGCCCTGGGAGTGTTTGATGGGACAGTGTAGAGGGAGCTTTACTCTGTATCTAACCCCCTGTACCTGCCCTGGGAGTGCTTGATGGGACAGTGTAGAGGGAGCTTTACTCTGTATCTAACCTCGTGCTGTACCTGCCCTGGGAGTGTTTGATGGGACAGTGTAGAGGGAGCTTTACTCTGTATCTAACCCCGTGCTGTACCTGCCCTGGGAGTGTTTGATGGGACAGTGTAGAGGGAGCTTTACTCTGTATCTAACCCCGTGCTGTACCTGCCCTGGGAGTGTTTGATGGGACAGTGTAGAGGGAGCTTTACCCTGTATCTAACCCCGTGCTGTACCTGCCCTGGGAGTGTTTGATGGGACAGTGTAGAGGGAGCTTTACTCTGTATCTAACCCCCTGTACCTGCCCTGGGAGTGTTTGATGGGGACAGTGTAGAGGGAGCTTTACTCTGTATCTAACCCCGTGCTGTACCTGCCCTGGGAGTGTTTGATGGGACAGTGTAGAGGGAGCTTTACTCTGTGTCTAACCCCCTGTACCTGCCCTGGGAGTGTTTGATGGGACAGTGTAGAGTGATGGAGCTGCCTGGGGAGAGTTCAGGCCCCCCACCTCCCCCCCCACCCCGGGACGATACCCACCTCTGGACGTCCTCGTCGCCAATGGTGAGCTGCCGGGGTCGGCGGGGGTCACAGCCACACATGGGGAAGGTCATGCCCTGACACAGCAGCTCGTAGGCCTTCATGGCCAGCTGTGTGGTGCTGAGCGGGGCCCCCTGGGTCAGCGTGAAGTCCAGGCCCATCGCAAGGCCCTCCTCGTCAGTCAACAGTAGCAGGTACTCGATGTGGATAAAGTGATCGTGCTGAAAGGCTGGAGTGGGGGAGGGGGGAGGGGGGGAGGGTGGGCAAGGGTGAGGGGGGAGGGGGGAGGAGAGAGGGTGGGCAAGGGTGAGGGGGGAGGAGAGAGGGTGGGCAAGGGTGAGGGGGGGAGGAGAGAGGGTGGGCAAGGGGGAGGGGGGAGGGGGGAGGGGGGAGGGTGGGCAAGGGTGAGGGGGGAGGAGAGAGGGTGGGCAAGGGTGAGGGGGGGAGGAGAGAGGGTGGGCAAGGGGGAGGGGTGAGGGGGAGAGGGAGGAGGGGGACGTGGGGGAGGAGGGGGAGGGAGAGTGGGGGAAGGGGAGGGAGGGAGATAGAGGGGAGGTTGGGGAGGTGGAGGGGTGAGGGGGTAGGAGAGAGGGTGGGCAAGGGGGAGGGGGGAGAAGGAGGAGGGGGAGAGGGGGAGGGGGGAGGAGAGAGGGTGGGCAAGGGGGAGGGGTGAGGGGGAGAGGGAGGAGGGGGACGTGGTGGAGGGGGAGGGAGAGTGGGGGTGTGGGATGGAGGGGGGAGGGGGGAGAGGGCGAGTGGGGGAAGGGGGAGGGAGGGAGTGGGGGGAAGGAGATAGAGGGGTGGTTGGGGTTGGGGAGGTGGAGGGGTGAGGGGGTAGGAGAGAGGGTGGACAAGGGGGAGGGGTGAGGGGGAGAGGGAGGAGGGGGACGTGGGGGAGGGGGGTGTGGGATGGAGGGGGGAGAGGGGGAGTGGGGCGTGGACGAGTGGGGGAAGGGGGAGGGAGGGAGTGGGAGAGGGAGATAGAGGGGTGGTTGGGGTTGGGGAGGTGGAGGGGTGAGGGAAGGGGAGAGGGGAAGGATTTAGAGGAGACAAAGCACAATGCAAAAGACATTAATTGCATTTAAGGGGAAGCTGGATAAACAGTTGAGGGAGCAATGAACAAGGATGTGGTGATGGGACGCTATGTCAGCGGGCCATGTGGATCTGGTATCGACCCAATGGGCCCAATGGTCCGTTTCTGTGCTGTAAATTCCATATAAATTCTCATCCTTGTTTTCAGGTCCCTCCATGGCCCTCAGCCCTCCCTATCTCTGTAATCTCCTCCAGCCCCACAACCCCCTCAAGATCTCTGCACTCCCCCAATTCTGGCCTCTTGCTCATCCCCTGGTTCCCATCGCTCCACCATCGGTGGCCGTGCCTTCTCTTGCCTGGGCCCCAAGCTCTGGAACTCCCTGTCTAAACCTCTGTGCAGGAGCTGGAGCCAGGAGAATTCTTTTCACTCCGAGGGCGGTGAGTCTTTGGAATTCTCTGGCCCAGAGGGCTGTGGAGGCTCAGTCGTTGACTATATTCAAGACGGAGATCGCTAGATTTTTTTGGGACCCTCGGGGAATTGAGCGATATGGGGATTGCAATGTACGCACCCTGTGAGCTGTCGGGTTGTGAGTGGCTTAGCCAGTCACGTGATGTTCACAAGTCTCAATAAAACCCCGGCCCGTTGGGTCCGGGGATCCACGATGGGGCAGGTGGTTGTGAGACTGTTGGATGAACTGGATATAGTCAATGTATTCACCGAGGCGTACGAAAGCATGGGCCTTACACTAAACATCCGTAAGACAAAGGTCCTCCACCAGCCTGTCCTCGCTGCACAGCACTGCCCCCCAGTCATCAAGATCCCCGGTGTGGCCCTGGACAACGCGGACCTTTTCCCATACCCCGGGAACCTCTCATCAACCAGGGCAGGCATCGACGATGAGATTCAACACCGCCTCCAGTGCGCCAGTGCAGCCTTCGAGCCAAAGGCGGGCAGAGGAAACGTTACAAGGGACCACCCTCAAAGCCTCCATTGATAAAGTGCAACATCCCCACCGACACCTGGGAGTCCCCTGGGCCAAAGACCAGTCCGCCCTAAGTGGAGGAAGTGCATCTGGGAAGGGCGCTGAGCACCTCGAGTCTCGTCGCCGAGAGCGTGCAGAAAGCAAGTGCAGGCAGCGGAAGGAGCGTGCGGCAAACCTGTCCCACCCTCCCTTTCCTTCAACCACTGTCTGTCCCACCTGTGACAGGGACTGTAATTCCCGTATTGGGCTGTTCAGCCACCCAAGGACTCACTTTTAGAGTGGAAGCAAGTCTTCCTCGATTCCGAGGGACTGCCTCATGATGGTGGATGAACCGGTAATGTGTCGTGTGATTGTTAAACCTTTGTTAATAAACCAACCACTTCTTAATAGCAATGTGTTGCTGCAAATTCTTAAGCAAAGAGCTCAGGAAGGAAATGCGTTGCAGGAGTAGTGCAGGGAAGTGCAGTTGAGGTCAGCCGCGATCTCATTGGATGGCGGAGCAGGCTCGAGGGGCCGAATGGCCGACTCCTGCTCCGATTGTGTGGGGCTTGCCCCTGTGAATAATGTTTAAGCACAGTGCACCAATGGGACGACAGGGCCAGCTGATTTACATACCAAGCTCCTCCTCCTCCTCCTCCTCCTCCAGGTTGATGAGGCTGATGTACTTCTCCAGGTCCCGGAACGAGAGCACCTCGTCGTTGTAGAAGCGTTCGTGGATCTGCTGGGCGGGATTCTCCACGGTCAGGGCGGTGCGCGAGTTCCGGATGACGTGGAGGGTCCAGAGTGAGCCGTCGGCGGGCAGCCGGCGCACTGCCCCCTCCTTCCTCCGGCACCAGCCCTCCGCCTCGCCCTGCCCCCGCTCCGTCACGTACTTGCGGTACCAGTGGAACATCAGCTCCGAGAAATCGATCAGGGGATCCCGGTAACCTGTCACAAACTCCATCCGACCGGTTCTGTGCGTCCTGGGGGGGGGGGGGGAGAGAGAGTTTAGAATACAAGAATTAGGAGCAGGAGTCGGCCATTTGTGTGGGGGGGGGGGGAGCTTTGAGTCCGGGGGGGGGGGGGTGTGCGGGGGAGGAAGGGGACCTGGGGAGTGCGTTAGGGGGAGTCTCGGGGGGGGGGTGGGGGGTTCTGGGCGATTCCGAGAAGGGGGAGTACCAAGGGGGCAAGGGGTGGGGGGCAGGCCCGGGGGTTGGGACAGTGGGCGGGGCTTTGGGATGTACCTGGCCGGGGGGAGGTGGGGGGGGGGTGGTGGTCGGAGGGGTGAGTCCCGGGGTATCCCTGGCGGGGGCCGAGGGGATAGGGGTTGGATGTGAATCCAGGGGAGGGGCGGGGGTAGACCTGGGGTTTCCCTGAAGGAGGGGGGTGGGGGGAGGGGTGTGGGGGAGACGAGGGGAGGGAGGGAGTGGTGGGGAGACGGGGGAGATGGTGGAGGTGGGGAGGAGGGAGATGGGGGGGGGGGGAAGGGTTGGGGAGACGGGGGAGATAGTGGGGGTGGGGAGGCGACGGGGAGGGGGTGTGGAGACGGAGGAGATAGTGGAGGTGGGGAGGGGGGAGACGAGACGGGGGAGGGGGTACAGTTATGGGGGAGACGGTGGGGGGAGGCGGGGAGGAGGGAGATGGGGGGGGACAGACAAGGCAGGGGGAAGGGGTAGGGAGACGGGGGAGATAGTGGGGGTGGGGAGGGAGGGGAGGGGGGAGACGAGAGGGGGAGGGGGTGCGGAGATGGAGGAGAGGAGGGGGAGGGGGTGCAGAGACAGGGGAGATGGTGGGGGTGGGGAGGGGGAAACGGGGGGGGGGGGTGACCCTCTCGGGGTTCCTGCACTCAGTAACCTTTACCTGCTCACCTTCCACCTGACTCGAACGCGCCTCGGAACGGTTTCAGAAATAAACACTCGGACATTCCTCCCCGGGGGGCAGCGCGCGGGGGGGGGGTTCCGGAACATTCCTTCCTGTTAAAAACTAATGTTTTGATTCAGATTCTCAACATTCTGTTTCACCTTATTCATGACATCACAGCTGGAAGTTAGAGCGGAGGCAGAGGTTGGAGAATGGGACTGAGCGCCTCTCGCCCAGCGGAACCCCCGAGAGTGCTGGGAGCCCCGGTGGGGCGACGCCTCGCGTGGCCAAACAGCTGGCGTCGCTGGACAGGGATCAGGAGCTGAGGGCCGAAGAATGGGGAGGGAAAAGGTAATGGCCCAGAAATCCCGATCGAGGCCTTCCCGCGGGCAAACTACTGACAAAAGGGGAAAAAAAATGCGTTCTTACCTGAAGGCGCTGCGCTCGCTCGTACTTCCGATCCTGAGGCCTTCGCTTCCTGCGCATCGCAGCACGTGCACGTTGGAGTTGGAGTCACATGGCTCTGGGCAGCCAATCAAGGTACAGTGTTTGCTCATTCATAATAATGGGAACTCCGTAAGTTAGAGCACCCATTATTATGAATGGGAAACCCCTCCAAACACTCAAAACACGAATAAAAAATAGAAAAATACACTACATATTTAAAATTCATTTAAAGTTCTTATTAAAAAAAAATGTATTTTCCCGACTTTCTAAAACATTTTTTTAATTATGCCTTAAAATAAACTTACCGTAGTGGGGAGGGTTTTTAAAACAATAACACATGTTTTCACATGTGTTTATTTAATTAAATTTTAATGTGTAAACATTTGTGCCTGTAAAAGTAAGTTATACGCCTGCAAGAATTTTGAGGACATTTGCGGGGCAAGAGATGTGCGTAAATATCGGAAATCTTCCCGTGCAAATGTCCTCGCTCCCGATATGCGCGAGATCTGTCAAGCCGGAAACTTGGCAGATCGGAAAAGCCGTCTTCCAGCGCATGCGCTTTGCGTGCCGAAAACCGGCTTTTCCGATGCCTTCCCGGATCCGTAGAAACTTCGTACCGACCCGGGACATCGGAATTTCAGGGCCAATATTTTTCTTGCAGTTGCAGTGAGCTGACAGAGTGTGGCAGTGTGGCACTGCATTTTATTTCATCTTCATCCAAGGTGGTCCCTTGAACGAGGATGACTTGCTTCCACACCAAAAGGGATGAGTTCACAGGTGTTTCAATGAAGGACCGGATGTTCCAGTCCTGAACTCCAAGGGTGGAAGATGCCTGTGCGTGGATTTTTTTAACGTGGGGTGACCGTTGCACACCAGCCACCACACGGGGCTTGACAGAGCGAGGTCTTCGTCCAGTGGCAAGGCTTAACCAGGACGACTGGAGACCAGCTCTGCTGCACGGACCCCGTGCGCGCACATATCGCAGGGTGGGCTGGGCCCGTGCTGCCCCTGGGCCCTCGCCTCTCCTGGGCCCCCGTACCCTCATTCGCCGCTCCTCCGCCCCGATCTCTCGCCGCTCCTCCGCCCCGATCTCTCGCCGCTCCTCCGCCCCGATCTCTCGCCGCTCCTCCGCCCCGATCTCTCGCCGCTCCTCCGCCCCCGATCTCTCGCCGCTCCTCCGCCCCGATCTCTCGCCGCTCCTCCGCCCCGATCTCTCGCCGCTCCTCCGCCCCGATCTCTCGCCGCTCCTCCGCCCCGATCTCTCGCCGCTCCTGGACCCCGATCTCTCGCCGCTCCTCCGCCCCGATCTCTCGCCGCTCCTCCGCCCCGATCTCTCGCCGCTCCTGGACCACGATCTCTCGCCGCTCCTCCGCCCCGATCTCTCGCCGCTCCTCCGCCCCCGATCTCTCGCCGCTGCTCCGCCCCGATCTCTCGCCGCTCCTCCGCCCCCGATCACTCGCCGCTCCTCCGCCCCCGATCTCTCGCCGCTCCTCCGCCCCCGATCTCTCGCCGCTCCTCCGCCCCGACCTTCCCGCTCCTTCGCTGAACCTGGGCCCCGCCCATGTTCCAGCCCACGCTCCAAACAGCGGCCCTTTCACAGTATAACTCCCATCTTTGGGAACGGTAGCGCAGTGGCGATGTTACTGGACAAGTAATCCAGAGGGCGGGACTAACGATCCCGAGTCCCGAGCTCAAATCCCACCAACGGCAGCCGGGAAATTTAAATTCAGTTCATGAAATAAGCCTGGAATTAAAAAGCTCGTGTCAGTAACAGTGAGCAGGAAACTCTCGGAGATTGTCGTACAAACCCATCTGGTTCACTAATGCCCCTTGAGGGAAGGAAATCTGCCGCCCTTACCCGGTCTGGCCGATATGTGACTCCAGACCCACGGCAACGTGGTTGACTCTTTAACCGCTCTCTGAAATGGCCCAGCGAGACACTTGGTCGTTCCAAACCCGCTACGGCAAAGTCAGCGCTGTGTGGGAGCACCTTCACCACACGGACTGCAGCGGTTCAAGGCGGCTCACCACCACCTTCTCGAGGGGCAATTAGGGACGGGCAATAAATGCCGGTCTTGCCAGCGACGCCCACATCCCAGGAATAAATAACCGCTCCAGCCCGCACAAAAAAAGAAAGACTTGCATTTATATAGCACCTTTCACCACCTCAGGGCGTGCCAAAGCGCTTTACAGCCAATGAAGTACGTTTGGAGTGCGGTCACTGTTGTATTGTGGGAAACGCGGCAGCCAATTTGCGCACAGCAAGCTCCCACACACAGCAATGTGGTAATGACCCAGATCATCTGTTTTAGTGATGTTGGTTGAGGGATAAATATTGGCCCCAGGACACCGGGGAGAACTCCCCTGCTCTTCTTCCAAATAGTGGCCACGGGATCTTTATGTTCACCTGAGAGAGCAGATGGGGCCTCGGTTTAACGTCTCATCAGAAAGACGGCACCTCCGACAGTGCGGCACTCCCTCAGTACTGTCCCTCCGACAGTGCGGCGCTCCCTCAGCACCACCCCTCCGACAGTGCGGCGCTCCCTCAGTACTGCCCCTCCGACAGTGCGGCACTCCTTCAGTACTGCCCCTCCGAAAGTGCGGCACTCCTTCAGTACTACCCCTCCGACAGTGCGGCGCTCCCTCAGTACTGCCCCTCCGACAGTGCGGCGCTCCCTCAGTACTGCCCCTCCGACAGTGCGGCACTCCCTCAGTACCGCCCCTCCGACAGTGCGGCACTCCTTCAGTACTACCCCTCCGACAGTGCGGCACTCCCTCAGTACTGCCCCTCCGACAGTGCGGCACTCCTTCAGTACCGCCCCTCCGACAGTGCGGCACTCCTTCAGTACTACCCCTCCGACAGTGCGGCGCTCCCTCAGTACTGCCCCTCCGACAGTGCGGCACTCCCTCAGTACTGCCCCTCCGACAGTGCGGCACTCCCTCAGTACGGCCCCTCCGACAGTGCGGCACTCCTTCAGTACCGCCCCTCCGACAGTGCGGCACTCCTTCAGTACTACCCCTCCGACAGTGCGGCGCTCCCTCAGTACTGCCCCTCCGACAGTGCGGCACTCCCTCAGTACTGCCCCTCCGACAGTGCGGCACTCCCTCAGTACGGCCCCTCCGACAGTGCGGCACTCCTTCAGTACTGCCCCTCCGACAGTGCGGCGCTCCCTCAGTACTGCCCCTCCGACAGTGCGGCACTCCCTCAGTACTGCCCCTCCGACAGTGCGGCACTCCCTCAGTACTGCCCCTCCGACAGTGCGGCACTCCCTCAGTACGGCCCCTCCGACAGTGCGGCACTCCTTCAGTACTGCCCCTCCGACAGTGAGGCACTCCCTCAGTACTGCCCCTCCGACAGTGAGGCACTCCCTCAGTACTGCCCCTCCGACAGTGCGGCGCTCCCTCAGTACTGCCCCTCCGACAGTGCGGCGCTCCCTCAGTACTGCCCCTTCGACAGAGCCCTCAGTGCTGCCCCTCCAACAGTGCAGCACTCCCTCAGTACTGCCCCTCCGACAGCGCGGTGCACCCTCAACACTGCCCCTCCGACTGTGCAGCGCTCCCTCAGCACTGCCCCTCCGACAGCGCAGTACGGCACTCCCTCAGTACTGCCCCTCCGACAGTGTGGCGCTCCCTCAGTACTGCCCCTCCGACAGTGCGGCGCTCCCTCAGTACTGCCCCTCCGACAGTGCGGTGCACCCTCAACACTGTCCCTCCGACAGTGCGGTGCTCCCTCAGTACTGCCCCTCCGACAGTGCGGCGCTCCCTCAGTACTGCCCCTCTGACAGCGCAGTACGGCACTCCCTCAGCACTGCACTGGGAGCGTCGGCCTGGATTTACGTGCTCAAGTCGCTGGAGTGGGACTCGAACCCACGACCTTGTGACTCAGAGCCGGGTAAGTGACCCACCGAGCCACGACGGACACAGTTCTCCGACAGCCAGCGCTCTCAGTCTGACCCGGGGCGTGCTGACGACGCTTGACCGATCACGCGCCTGTCCGGCTGACCGACAAAACCCAGTTAAGCCCCCATCCGTCTCAGTAACGCATTTTATTGGCATAAAAAAAAAACAGAAATTTAAAGTCCTGATTTGGTGGAGCTTTGTCCCTGACAGGTAAAAGTACTAAATATCCATACATTAGTGCGTGGCGGTGTTGTGGAGTGAGCCCGGCCTGCCCTGGGAGGCTCACAGCCCACCGCCTGTGGGAGTGGCAGGCAGCACCACGCCTGTCGATCGCTGCAAGGTGCTGATGGCCTCCTGCAGGAAGTCCCTCTGGTAGCTGGACAGCCCCATCTGGCTGATGATCTCCTTCATCTTCTCCATCTGCTCCTCCAGGCCCCCGCAGCTCTCCAGCTGGCTGAGGTAGCGGGCACAGACGCGGGACCCCTCCACCTCCGAGTCGGGCCCCTGCGAGCGGGCCTTGGCGGAAGGCAGCTCGCGGAACACCAGCACGTCGCTGATGTCGTAGCAGGAGAGCATGTACAGGCACTCGCGGGTGGAGCACAGGAGCCGGGTGCAGTGTGGGACCTGGGCAAGGGAGGCAGAGAGAGAGAGAGAGAGAGAAAGGCTTGCAGTTAGATGGCACTCCCTCGGTACCGCCCCTCCGACAGTGCGGCGCTCCCTCAGTACTGCCCCTCCGACAGTGCGGCGCTCCCTCAGCACTGCCCCTCCGACAGTGCGGCACTCCCTCAGTACTGCCCCTCCGACAGTGCGGCCCTCCCTCAGTACTGCCCCTCCGACAGTGCAGTACGGCGCTCCCTCAGTACTGCCCCTCCGACAGTGCAACACTCCCTCAGTACCGCCCCTCTGACAGTGCAGTGCTCCCTCAGTACTGCCCTTCCGACAGTGTGGCGCTCCCTCAGTACCGCCCCTCCGACAGTGCAGTGCTCCCTCAGTATTGCCCTTCCGACAGTGTGGCACTCCCTCAGTACCACCCCTCCGACAGTGCAGTGCTCCCTCAGTACTGCCCTTCCGACAGTGTGGCGCTCCCTCAGTATTGCCCCTCTGACAGTGCAGTGCTCCCTCAGTACTGCCCCTCCGACAGTGCAACACTCCCTCAGTACTGCCCCTCCGACAGTGCAGTGCTCCCTCAGTACCGCCCCTCCGACAATGCGGCTCTCCCTCAGCACTGCCCCTCCGACAGTGAGGCGCTCCCTCAGTACTGCCCCTCTGACAGTGCGGCGCTCCCTCAGTATTGCCCCTCTGACAGTGCAGTGCTCCCTCAGTACTGCCCCTCCGACAGTGCAACAATCCCTCAGTACCGCCCCTCCGACAATGCGGCTCTCCCTCAGCACTGCCCCTCCGACAGTGAGGCGCTCCCTCAGTACTGCCCCTCTGACAGTGCGGCGCTCCCTCAGCACTGCCCCTCCGACAGTGAGGCGCTCCCTCAGTACTGCCCCTCTGACAGTGCGGCGCTCCCTCAGTACTGTGCTCCGAGTGCCCGTTACCTCGCCACTCCTGTGCAGCAACTCCCGCTTGGTGCCGGGGAGCTGCAGGAAGGTGGGCCTTGCCTGTGTCGTTACCAGACAGGTACCCGCTGATAGCGGAGACACTCCAGTTCCCGCAGGGGCGGGGGGGAGGGTGTGGCAGAGAGCACTTTTAATATCTCCCACACGGTAGAATGACGCAGCACAGAGGAAGGCCATTCGGCCCATCGTACCTGTGCCGGTTCAATCAATGAGCGACCTGCTCTTTTGAACACCTCCATTAAATCTCCCCTTAACCTTCTCCACTCTCAGGACAACAACCCCAGCTCGTCCAGTCTCTCCATGTCACTGAAGTCCCTCATCCCTGGGACCATTCTGGTCAATCTCCGCCAGGAGACTAAGTGCCCAGTGTTGGGGGTCTCGGTGTTGGGCGTCTCGGTGTTGGGGGTCCCGGTGTTGGGGGGTCACGCTGTTGGGGGTCACGCTGTTGGGTGGTCCGTGTTGGGGGTCCCGGTGTTGGGGGTCCCGGTGTTGGGGGTCTCGGTGTTGGGAGTCCTGGTGTTGGGGGTCCCGGTGTTGGGGGTCCCGGTGTTGGGGGTCTCGGTGTTGGGGGTCCGTGTTGGGTGGTCCCGGTGTTGGGGGTCCCGGTGTTGGGGGTCCCGGTGTTGGGGGTCTCGGTGTTGGGGGTCCTGGTGTTGGGGGTCCCGGTGTTGGGGGTCTCGGTGTTGGGGGTCTCGGTATTGGGGGTCTCGGTATTGGGGGTCTCGGTGTTGGGGGTCTTGGTGTTGGGGGTCCCAGTGTTGGGTGGTCCGTGTTGGTGGTCCCGGTGTTGGTGGTCCCGGTGTTGGGTGGTCCGTGTTGGGGGTCCCGGTGTTGGGGGTCGCGGTGTTGGTGGCCGAGCGCAGAGTGCCGATGTGCCGATGCGCCGATGTGCCGATGTGCCGAGCCCCTACCTGAACGTACAGCTTGACAAAGAAGGCGCTGCCTTTGGGGAACCCGGGCAGTCGCCCCCCAGCTCCACACCCACAGCCGTGGACCTCCTTACTGAAATCGCTGACTTGGGAGAGCACCAGGGAATGGTTCAGCCCACACCAGATATCCACCGGCCTCTTCAGATACGGCACCTGGGGAGACCGACAGTCAGCAAAGCACGAGGAGAGCCGAACAGCCCACCCCTCTCCGCGATACCCCTCCCCCCCCCGGGACCCCCCCCCCCACTGCCCTTCCCCCCCCCCCCACACCCCTCTCCGCAATACCCCTCCCCCCACCGGGACTCCCCCCCACTGCCCTTCCTCCCCCCCCCTCCTCTCCGCGATACCCCTCCTCGCACCAGGACACTCCCCCCCCCCCACTGCCCTTCCCCCCCCCTCTCCGCGATACCCCTCCTCCCACCAGGACACCCCCCACCCCCACTGCCCTCCCCCCACCATCCTATGGGATACCCCCCACTACCAGCCCCTCTCCGGGATACCCATTCTCCGCCCTCCACCTTTCCCCCCCCTTCACTCATACAACCCCCTCCGGGGGATTGTCCTATGAGGAGAGATTGAGCAGACTGGGCCAATATTCTCGAGCGTTTAGAAGAATGAGAGGCGATCTCATTGAAACATACAAGACTCTGAGGGGGCTTGACAGGGTAGATGCAGGGAGGATGTTTCCCCCCGGGCTGGGGAGTCTAGAACCAGGGGTCACAGTCTCAGGATAAGGGGTCGGCCATTGAGGACGGAGATGAGGAGAAATTTCTTCACTCAGAGGGTGGTGAATCTTTGGAATTCTCTACCCCAGAGAGCTGTGGAGGCTCAGTCGTTGAGTATATTCAAGGCTGAGATCGATAGATTTTTGGATATTAAGGGAATCGAGGGATCGGGCGGGAAAGTGGAGTTGAGGTGGAAGATCAGCCGTGATCTCATTGAATGGCGGAGCAGCCTCGAGGGGCCGAATGGCCGACTCCTGCTCCTAATTCTTATGTTCTTATTAGTACATTCTAATGCACCCTCCGCTCACACTGACCCCTAGATGACACTCCCCCATCTACCCAGGGTCAAGCCTAAGGACCCCCAATCCCCACCTCAGGCTGTGTGCACACAGGTATTTAGATTTCCAAAAGGCCTTCGAGAAGGCAGCGCACAGTAGACTCGTGACTGAGGTCAGAGGTTGCGGAGTCAGGGGTCAAGTGGCAGAATGGACAGCAAGTTGCTTTCAAGACAGAAAACCGAGAGTAGGGGTTAAAGATAGTCCCTCAGACTGGGAAATGGTGCAATGTGGTGTTCCTTAGTGAGGCCTCACCTGGAATATTGTGTTCAGTTTTGGTCTCCTAATCTGAGGAAGGACGTTCTTGCTATTGAGGGAGTGCAGCGAAGGTTCACCAGACTGATTCCTGGGATGGCAGGACTGACATATGAGGAGAGACTGGATCAACTGGGTCTGTATGCACTGGAGTTTAGAAGGATGAGAGGGGATCTCATAGAAACATATAAAATTCTGACGGGACTGGACAGGTTAGATGCAGGAAGAATGTTCCCGATGTTGGGGAAGTCCAGAACCAGGGGACACAGTCTAAGGATAAGGGGTAAGCCATTTAGGACCGATATGAGGAGAAACTGCTTCACTCAGACAGTTGTTAACCTGTGGAATTCCCTACCGCAGAGAGTTGTTGATGCCAGTTCATTGGATATATTCAAGAGGGAATTAGATGTGGCCCTTACGGCTAAAGGGATCAAGGGATCAGCCATGATCATGTTGAATGGCGGTGCAGGCTCGAAGGGCCGAATGGCCTACTCCTGCACCTATTTTCTATGTTTTCACAGGGATCGGTGCTGGGACCATTGCTGTTCACCATTTACATGAACCATTGGGACTCGGGAATCGGAAACAGAATTTGCGGAAGACACCAAACTAAAGGGTGTAGTTAACTGGGGAGGATTGCAATAAAATAGGACGCGACCTGAATAATGAGCTTGTGATTAGCAAATGAACTTCAATATGGATAGTGCAAGGTGGTATGTTTTGGTAGAAGAATAAGGGATCGACATACTGCTTGGAAAATACATTTCTAAATGGGGTAGAAGAACAGAGGGATCTCGGGGTACAGATACACAGATCACACACTACACTGTCCCATCAAACACTCCCAGGGCAGGCACAGGGGGTTAGATACAGAGTAAAGCTCCCTCTACACTGTCCCATCAAACACTCCCAGGGCAGGTACAGCACGGGGTTAGATACAGAGTAAAACTCCCTCTACACTGTCCCATCAAACACTCCCAGGACAGGTACAGCACGGGGTTAGATACAGAGTAAAGCTCCCTCTACACTGTCCCATCAAACACTCCCAGGGCAGGCACAGGGAGTTAGATACAGAGTAAAGCTCCCTCTACACTGTCCCATCAAACACTCCCAGGGCAGGTACAGCACGGGGTTAGATACAGAGTAAAGCTCCTTCGACACAGTCCCATCAAACACTCCCAGGGCAGGCACAGGGAGTTAGATACAGAGTAAAGCTCCCTCTACACTGTCCCATCAAACCCTCCCAGGGCAGGTACAGGGGGTTAGATACAGAGTAAAGCTCCCTCTACACTGTCCCATCAAACACTCCCAGGGCAGGTACAGGGGGTTAGATACAGAGTAAAGCTCCCTCTACACTGTCCCATCAAACACTCCCAGGGCAGGTACAGGGGGTTAGATACAGAGTAAAGCTCCTTCGACACAGTCCCATCAAACACTCCCAGGGCAGGCACAGGGAGTTAGATACAGAGTAAAGCTCCCTCTACACTGTCCCATCAAACACTCCCAGGGCAGGTACAGGGGGTTAGATACAGAGTAAAGCTCCCTCTACACTGTCCCATCAAACACTCCCAGGGCAGGTACAGGGGGTTAGATACAGAGTAAAGCTCCCTCTACACTGTCCCATCAAACACTCCCAGGGCAGGTACAGGGGGTTAGATACAGAGTAAAGCTCCTTCGACACAGTCCCATCAAACACTCCCAGGGCAGGCACAGGGAGTTAGATACAGAGTAAAGCTCCCTCTACACTGTCCCATCAAACACTCCCAGGGCAGGTACAGGGGGTTAGATACAGAGTAAAGCTCCCTCTACACTGTCCCATCAAACACTCCCAGGGCAGGTACAGGGGGTTAGATACAGAGTAAAGCTCCCTCTACACTGTCCCATCAAACACTCCCAGGGCAGGTACAGGGGGTTAGATACAGAGTAAAGCTCCCTCTACACTGTCCCATCAAACACTCCCAGGGCAGGTACAGGGGGTTAGATACAGAGTAAAGCTCCCTCTACACTGTCCCATCAAACACTCCCAGGGCAGGTACAGGGGGTTAGATACAGAGTAAAGCTCCCTCTACACTGTCCCATCAAACACTCCCAGGGCAGGTACAGGGGGTTAGATACAGAGTAAAGCTCCCTCTACACTGTCCCATCAAACACTCCCAGGGCAGGTACAGGGGGTTAGATACAGGGTGACCCCACTCTCGGTGGTCTTGAGCTGTGAGCTGACAGACGGAGGGCGGAGTGGCTGTGAGTAAGAGGGGGGTGTGACCATACCAGGGTGGGCTCTCCTCGGTCAATCTTGTCGCCGGTGCCCAGTTGTCCATACCGGTTGTTTCCCTGCATGAATATCCTCCCGAATTCATCCACCAGTCCCAGATGGTTGTATCCCAACGAGCAACTGGTAACCTGCAAGGGCAATCCTGACAGCAGTGATCAGTGGAGAGACAGCGGAGAGGCAGAGGTCATCACGTTCACCATTGGCTGTGCCCTTACCCACTGCCCCTGCCCGGGATCGCTGCACAATAAACCCCACCGAGGCCGAGGTGGTCTCGGGCAGGTCAGTACCCAGGCTCGGCTCGGTGGGGGGTGGTGGGGGAATCTACGTCACCCCCCACAATGTGCTACTGAGCCGAGCGGGGCCAGCGAGTGTTGTGCGCCTATCCTCGGTCCGTGCGCACAGGCAGCTGACCTCTCGTGGCAACCTCCGCCCCCCCCCCCCCCCCCCACCCTCAAGACTCTCCCCAGTTCCCCACGTATCGGGAGGGGACGAATCAGCTCGGTTACCCACACACCCCCGGCTCTCGATCACCATCCAAGCACCTCCGGCCGATGTCGAGCGGAGCCTGACTCTTGGCGGCAAGCGGCCTCCACAGCCAAGCAGCCCGTCGGGGCTCAGGCCCGCGAAGAATGGGTGAGAGGTCGGACAGAAAGATGATTTGGGGGTGGGGGAACGGAAACCCCCTTGCAAGTGTATGAACCTTCTGGAGAGGAGAGAGAGCAGGGGGCGGGGCAGGTGTGGGGGCGGGGGCAGGGCGGGTGGATCGTGGGTGGGGTATTGGGAGAAGGACAAGGACTGTCCGACACCGGGATGGTGTTTGGGGAGGGGAGACTGAGGTGTCGGAGTTGGGGGAGAGTGACAAGAGATGGGCTCGCTGGTGATGGGGTTCAAGAGGAACGGCTGTTGGGATTATTGTGATGAAGATTTCGGGGGTAGTTTGAGGTAAGGACGTTACCTTGGAGGACAGCGCCAGGGCGAGTGGGATCTGTTGGTCAAACGGATCAAAGGCGTGGAGTGTCCCGAAGAGGTCCCGGTAAACACCAGCCGTGTGAACCTCCAGATACACGGCCCCAGAATCTGCAAACAAATGTCAAGGATACAATGAGAGCTCAAAGAGTACACATTAAATGGAAGGACACAGAGAGGTGTAGAGGACCAGAGGGACCTGGGAGTGCAGGTCCACAGATCCCTGAAGGTAGCAGGCCAAATAGCTAAGGTGGTTAAGAAGACACACGGAATACTTGCCTTTATTAGCCGATAGACAAATTACGATACAGAAGGAGGCCATTCGGCCCATCAAATCCGTGCCGGCTGACCGAGAGCTACCTGGCCTAATCCCACTTTCCAGCTCTCGGTCCGTAGCCCTGTAGGTTACGGCATTTCAGGTGCACCTCCAAATGTGGGGAGGGTTTCTGCCTCTACCACCCTTTCAGGCCGTGAGTTCCGCCCCAGACCCCCACCACCCTCTGGGTGAAGCAATTTCCCCTCAAATCCCCCTCTAAACCTCCCCCCAATTACTTTAAATCTGGTATTGACCCCTCTGCCAAAGGAAATCGGTCCTTCCTATCCACTCTATCCAGACCCCTCATACTTTTATACACCTCAATAAGATCTCCCCTCAGCCTCCTCTGTTCCAAAAACAACAACCCCAGCCTATCCAATCTTTCCTCATCGCTAAAATTCTCCAGTCCAGGCAACATCCTGGTAAATCTCCTCTGTATCCTCTCCAGTGCAATCACATCTTTCCTGTAATGTGGTGACCAGAACTGCACGCAGTACTCCAGCTGTGGCCTAACTAGTGTTTTAGACAGTTCAAGCATAACCTCCCTGCTCTTGTGTTCTATGATGAACACATAGGACCGAACACAAAAGAAAGACTTGCATTTATATAGCGCCTTTCACAACCACTGGACGTCTCAAGTGCTTTACAGCCAATGAAGTACTTTTGGAGTGTAGTCACTGTTGTAATGTAGGAAACACGGCAGCCAATTTATGCACAGCAAGCTCCCACAAACAACAATGTGATAATGACCCAAATAATCTGTTTTTTTTTTGTTATGTTGATTGAGGGATAAATATTGGCCCCAGGACACCGGGGAGAACTCCCCTGCTCTTCTTCAAAATAGTGCCCTGGGACCTTTTACGTCCACCTGAGAGAGAGCAGACGGGGCCTCGGTTTAACATCTCATCCGAAAGTCGGCACCTCCGACAGTGCGGCACTCCCTCAGTACTGACCCTCCGACAGTACGGCGCTCCCTCAGCACTGCCCCTCCGTCAGTGTGGCGCTCCCTCAGTACTGCCCCTCCGACAGTGCGGCGCTCCCTCAGTACTGCCCCTCCGACAGTGCGGCGCTCCCTCAGCACTGCCCCTCCGACAGTGCGGCGCTCCCTCAGCACTGCCCCTCCGACAGTGCGGTGCTCCCTCAGCACTGCCCCTCCGACAGTGCGGCGCTCCCTCAGCACTGCCCTCCGACTCCCTCAGCACTGCCCCTCCGACAGTGCGGCGCTCCCTCAGCACTGCCCCTCCAACAGTGCGGCGCTCCCTCAGCACTGCCCCTCCGACAGTACGGCTCTCCCTCAGTACTGCCCCTCCGACAGTGCGGTGCTCCCTCAGCACTGCCCCTCCGACAGTGCGGCGCTCCCTCAGTACTGCCCCTCCGACAGTGCGGCGCTCCCTCAGCACCGCCCTGGGAGTGTCAGCCTAGATTTTTTTTGTGCTCAAGTCCCTGGAGTGGGACTTGAACCCACAACATACATGAACACGAAACCTTACAGGTGAAGCCAGAACTTGTTGCTGGTGGCACGAGCGGGCGTTTGGTTCGACCGTTACACAACATTGACTGGGTTTGTGTCTCTGCCACCCGCGTGGTTACCTGTGATGTAGAGAGCACTGCTCTGGTTCGAGTGCACCTCGGAGATGGTGATGTGCGGAAGGCACTTTGTGATCTTGCGGGTGGTGAGTTGTACGGTGTAGGACCTCGGCTGATCAAGCTGGGTCTCGTTGATCGTTAAGCTGTAAATCTTCCCATCGTCTGTTGAGAAACAAACAACATGGTGAATCCTCTCTGTCCAATCTCTTCGCTATTCAGGCAACTCAATGCTACAGAGTTCTCCAGCGTCAGACCCCGTCCAGCCCTGGGCCCCGCCCCTCAGGGGGGATATATCGGCCTCGGAGGGGCAGCAGCGCAGATTCCCCAGACCAATACCCGGGACTGAAAGGGTTAAATGACGAGGGCAGGTCCCACAGACTGGGCCTTGTGATCCCTCGAGTGTAGAAGGTTAAGGGGCGATCTAATCGAGGGGTGTAAAGGAGTTGACGGGGTTAGAGAGAGAGAAACTATTCCCTCTGGTGGGGGGGGGGGGGGGATTCAGAACAAGGGGGGCGTCACCTTAAAATTAGAGCCAGGCCGTTCAGGGTGATGTCAGGAAACACTTCTTCACACAAAGGGCAGTGGGAATCTGGAACTCTCTCCCCCAAAATGCTGCTGAGGTCGGGGGTCAATTGGAAATTTCAACAGTGAGACCGGTAGATTTTTGTTGGGTATTGAGGGATAGGGCACCAAGGCGGGTAGATGGAGTTAAGATACAGATCAGCCCTGATCTAACTGAATGATGTAACTGGCTCGAGGGGCTGAATGGGTCTCCTCCTGTTCCTGTGTAACAGGCTCGAGGGGCTGAATGGGCCTCCTCCTGTTCCTGTGTAACAGGCTCGAGGGGCTGAATGGGCCTCCTCTTGTTTCTGTGTAACAGGCTCGAGAGGCTGAATGGGCCTCCTCCTGTTCCTGTGTAACAGGCTCGAGGGGCTGAATGGGCCTCCTCCTGTTCCTGTGTAACAGGCTCGAGGGGCTGAATGGGCCTCCTCCTGTTCCTGTGTAACAGGCTCGAGGGGCTGAATGGGCCTCCTCCTGTTCCTGTGTAACAGGCCCGAGGGGCTGAATGGGCCTCCTCTTGTTTCTGTGTAACAGGCTCGAGAGGCTGAATGGGCCTCCTCCTGTTCCTGTGTAACAGGCCCGAGGGGCTGAATGGGCCTCCTCCTGTTCCTGTGTAACAGGCTCGAGGGGCTGAATGGGCCTCCTCCTGTTCCTGTGTAACAGGCCCGAGGGGCTGAATGGGCCTACTCCTGTTCCTGTGTAACAGGCTCGAGGGGCCGAATGGGCCTCCTCCTGTTCCTGTGTACTAGAAGAACACCTTTGTCTTGCATCAAACCGTTTGGTTAAAACAGGCTTCGGTCTGCTGCAGCTCTCAGGGTATCTACAGACCACAACTGACTGATTCACCACCGTTGATTGCTGCCTGACTGACAGATCTTGCCGTCAATCACAGAATCACAGAAATTTACAGCACGGAAAGAGGCCATTCGGCCCATCGTGTCCGCGTCGACCGACCAAGAGCCACCCGGCCTAATCCCAGCTTCCAGCTCTGGGTCCGTAGCCCTGCAGGTTACGGCACTTCAGGTGCACATCCAAGTACTTTTTAAATGTGGTGAGGGTTTCTGCCTCTACCACCCTTTCAGACAGTGAGTTCCAGACCCCCACCACCCTCTGGGTGAAGAGATTTCCCCTCAAATCCCCTCTAAACCTCCCCCCAATTACTTTAAATCTAAGCCCCCTGGTTGTTGACCCCTCTGCTAAAGGAAACAGGTCCTTCCTACCCACTCCATCCAGGCCCCTCATAATTTTATACACCTCAATCAGGTCTCCCCTCAGCCTCCTCTGTTCCAAGGAAAATAACCCCAGCCTATCCAATCTTTCCTCATCGCTAAAATTCTCCAGTCCAGGCAACATCCTGGTAAATCTCCTCTGTACCCTCTCCAGTGCAATCACATCTTTCCTGCAATGTGGTGACCAGAACTGCACGCAGTACTCCAGCTGTGGCCTAACCAGTGTTTTACTGAATGAGGGGGATGCAGAGTGTTGTAGAGGCCGGGGCGGCCCTGTACCTGTCAGTAACAGCAGCGATCTCTCCGTCTCCTGTCCCACCAATTTGATCTTCTTGAATCTCATGGAGGAGTGAAAGGTCATCTTGAAGACCCGTTGGCCGCTAGACTGCAGGTATACCTCCACACAGTCACATGTGTGGGCGATGTCACTGAGGTCTTGGGTCACTAAGGGCGGAATGTCTCTCGTACCCAACACATACAGATATTTACGATAGATTGTGTCGTTCCTCGGGTCTGTGGCAAACTGGAAGGCAACGAATCAGTGAGCTTTAACCTGTGACCTCTCAGAGAACAGGACATCAATAAAATATATAAATTGCTTTCCTTCAACTGATCAAAGCGAGGGATCCACTGTCCCTATCAAACACTCCCAGGGGAGGTACAGCACGGGTTAGATACAGAGTAAAGCTCCCTCTACACTGTCCCATCAAACACTCCCAGGCTAGGTACAGGTGGTTAGATACAGAGTAAAGCTCCCTCTACAGTGTCCCATCAAACACTCCCAGGGCAGGTACAGGGGGTTAGATACAGAGTAAAGCTCCCTCTACACTGTCCCATCAAACACTCCCAGGGCAGGTACAGGGTATTAGATACAGAGTAAAGCTCCCTCTACACTGTCCCATCAAACACTCCCAGGGCAGGTACAGGGGGTTAGATACAGAGTAAAGTTCCCTCTATACTGTCCCATCAAACACTCCCAGGGCAGGTACAGCACAGGGTTAGATACAGAGTAAAGCTCCCTCTACACTGTCCCATCAAACACTCCCAGGGCAGGTACAGGGGATTAGATACAGAGTAAAGCTCCCTCTACACTGTCCCATCAAACACTCCCAGGGCAGGTACAGGGGGTTAGATACAGAGTAAAGCTCCCTCTATACTGTCCCATCAAACACTCCCAGGGCAGGTACAGCACAGGGTTAGATACAGAGTAAAGCTCCCTCTACACTGTCCCATCAAACACTCCCAGGGCAGGTACAGGGGGTTAGATACAGAGTAAAGCTCCCTCTACACTGTCCCATCAAACACTCCCAGGGCAGGTACAGCACGGGTTAGATACAGAGTAAAGCTCCCACTACACAGTCCCATCAAACACTCCCAGGGCAGGTACAGGGGGTTAGATACAGAGTAAAGCTCCCTCTAACTGTCCCATCAAACACTCCCAGGGCAGGTACAGGGGGTTAGATACAGAGTAAAGCTCCCTCTACACTGTCCCATCAAACACTCCCGGGGCAGGTACAGGGGGTTAGATACAGAGTGAAGCTCCCTCTACACTGTCCCATCAAACACTCCCGGGGCAGGTACAGGGGGTTAGATACAGAGTGAAGCTCCCTCTACACTGTCCCATCAAACACTCCCAGGGCAGGTACAGCATGGGGTTTGATACAGAGTAAAGCTCCCTCTACACTGTCCCATCAAACACTCCCAGGGCAGGTACAGCACGGGGTTATATACAGAGTGAAGCTCCCTCTACACTGTCCCATCAAACACTCCCGGGGCAGGTACAGCACGGGGTTAGATACAGAGTGAAGCTCCCTCTACACTGTCCCATCAAACACTCCCGGGGCAGGTACAGCGCGGGTTAGATACAGAGTGAAGCTCCCTCTACACTGTCCCATCAAACACTCCCGGGGCAGGTACAGGGGGTTAGATACAGAGTGAAGCTCCCTCTACACTGCCCCATCAAACACTCCCAGGGCAGGTACAGGGGGTTAGATACAGAGTAAAGCTCCCTCTACACTGTCCCATCAAACACTCCCGGGGCAGGTACAGGGGGTTAGATACAGAGTGAGGCTCCCTCTACACTGCCCCATCAAACACTCCCGGGGCAGGTACAGGGGGTTAGATACAGAGTGAAGCTCCCTCTACACTGTCCCATCAAACACTCCCGGGGCAGGTACAGGGGGTTAGATACAGAGTGAGGCTCCCTCTACACTGTCCCATCAAACACTCCCATGGCAGGTACAGGGGGTTAGATACAGAGTAAAGCTCCCTCTACACTGATCCATCAAACACTCCCGGGGCAGGTACAGCACGGGGTTAGATACAGAGTAATGCTCCCTCTACACTGTCCCATCAAACACTCCCGGGGCAGGTACAGGGGGTTAGATACTGAGTAAAGCTCCCTCTACACTGTCCCATCAAACACTCCCAGGGCAGGTACAGGGAGTTAGATACAGAGTGAAGCTCCCTCTACACTGTCCCATCAAACACTCCCGGGGCAGGTACAGGGGGTTAGATACAGAGTGAAGCTCCCTCTACACTGTCCCATCAAACACTCCCGGGGCAGGTACAGGGGGTTAGATACAGAGTAAAGCTCCCTCTACACTGTCCCATCACACACTCCCAGGGCAGGTACAGCATGGGGTTAGATACAGAGTGAAGCTCCCTCTACACTGTCCCATCAAACACTCCCGGGGCAGGTACAGGGGTTTAGATACAGAGTGAAGCTCCCTCTACACTGTCCCATCAAACACTCCCAGGGCAGGTACAGGGGGTTAGATACAGAGTGAAGCTCCCTCTACACTGTCCCATCAAACACTCCCGGGGCAGGTACAGGGGGTTAGATACAGAGTGAAACTCCCCTTACTCCCCATTCAGCGGCCCGGCGCGGGGGAAAGCTCGGACTCACGTCCTTAACGTTGCGGCAGAGAACGACATAGCGGCACGCCCGTTTCCACTGGATCTGGCCGAGCGTGGACGAGACCAGCGCGTTCTTCAGGAAGAAGAGTGTGCCACTGTAGTCCAGGATGAAGACGTTGTCCTTTGTGGGGATGAATTTGCGGTATCCGTGCGACAGGTGAGGGGCAATGGTCCGGCTCACCGTCTTCCTCCGGCCTCCAAACGTCTGGAAAAACAGGCCCTTGGTATCTGAAATATAAACAAAAGACGCTGGAAATACTCAGCGGGTCAGGCAGCATCTGTGGGGAGAAGGTTGCAAAGTGCCTCATCGAAAGATGAGCTGTTCCTTCAGGGGGTCCTTGTGCATGAAACACAAAAGGTTAGTATGCAGGTACAGCAAGTGATCAGGAAGGCCAATGGAATCTTGGATTTTATTGCAAAGGGGATGGAGGGAAGTCTTGCTACAGCTATACAGGGTATTGGTGAGGCCACACCTGGAGTACTGCGTGCAGTTTTGGTTTCCATATTTACGAAAGGATATACTTGCTTTGGAGGCAGTTCAGAGAAGGTTCACTCGGTTGATTCCGGGGATGAGGGGGTTGACGTATGAGGAAAGGTTGAGTAGGTTGGGCCTCTACTCATTGGAATTCAGAAGAATGAGAGGTATAAGATTATGAGGGGGCTTGACAAGGTGGATGCAGACAGGATGTTTCCACTGATGGGGGAGACTAGAACTAGGGGGCATGATCTTCGAATAAGGGGCCGCCCATTTAAAACTGAGATGAGGAGAAATTTCTTCTCTCTGAGGGTTGTAAATCTGTGGAATTCGCTGCCTCAGAGAGCTGTGGAAGCCGGGACATTGAATAAATTTAAGACAGAAATAGACAGTTTCTTAACCGATAAGGGAATAAGGGGTTATGGGGAGCGGACAGGGAAGTGGAGCTGAGTCCATGATCGGATCAGCCATGATCGTATTAAATGGCCTTCTCCTGCTCCTATTTCTAATGTTCTTTTGAGCTTGCATTGAGTTTCGTTGGAACAGTGTAGGAGGCCGAGGACGGAGAGGTCAGAGTGCGAATGGGATGGGGAATTAAAGTGACAGGCACCAGAAGCTTGGGGTCACGCTTAAAGACTGAACGTAACACCTATGGGCCCTTGGTATCTGTTGGCGTAACAGAATGGTCAACCATGTTAGCAGCCGGGAGTGGGGAGGGTAACATTACTCATCCTGGAATACCAATCCATCGCTGATCACTGCCCAGTGACCCCCTGGGTTAGAGAGAGAGGGGAAAACAGTCAGGGTTCCTGCTCCTGATCACTGCCCAGTGACCCCTGGGTTAGAGAGAGGAAATCAGCCAGGGTTCCTGCTCCTGATCACTGCCCAGTGACCCCCTGGGTTAGAGAGAGGGGAAATCAGCCAGGGTTCCTGCTCCTGATCACTGCCCAGTGACCCCTGGGATAGAGAGAGGGGGAAATCAGCCAGGGTTCCTGCTCTTGATCATTGCCCAGTGACCCCTGGGTTAGATAGAGGGGAAATCAGCCAGGGTTCCTGTTCCTGATCACTGCCCAGTGACCCCTGGGTTAGATAGAGGGGAAATCAGCCAGGGTTCCTGCTCCTGATCACTGCCCAGTGACCCCTGGGTTAGATAGAGGGGAAATCAGCCAGGGTTCCTGTTCCTGATCACTGCCCAGTGACCCCTGGGTTAGATAGAGGGGAAATCAGCCAGGGTTCCTGCTCCTGATCACTGCCCAGTGACCCCTGGGTTAGAGAGAGGGGGAAATCAGCCAGGGTTCCTGCTCCTGATCACTGCCCAGTGACCCCTGGGATAGAGAGAGGGGGAAATCAGCCAGGGTTCCTGCTCTTGATCATTGCCCAGTGACCCCTGGGTTAGATAGAGGGGAAATCAGCCAGGGTTCCTGTTCCTGATCACTGCCCAGTGACCCCTGGGTTAGATAGAGGGGAAATCAGCCAGGGTTCCTGCTCCTGATCACTGCCCAGTGACCCCTGGGTTAGAGAGAGGGGGAAATCAGCCAGGGTTCCTGCTCCTGATCACTGCCCAGTGACCCCTGGGTTAGAGAGAGAGGAAATCAGCCAGGGTTCCTGCTCCTGATCACTGCCCAGTGACCCCTGGGTTAGATAGAGGGGAAATCAGCCAGGGTTCCTGTTCCTGATCACTGCCCAGTGACCCCTGGGTTAGATAGAGGGGAAATCAGCCAGGGTTCCTGCTCCTGATCACTGCCCAGTGACCCCTGGGTTAGAGAGAGGGGGAAATCAGCCAGGGTTCCTGCTCCTGATCACTGCCCAGTGACCCCTGGGATAGAGAGAGGGGGAAATCAGCCAGGGTTCCTGCTCTTGATCATTGCCCAGTGACCCCTGGGTTAGATAGAGGGGAAATCAGCCAGGGTTCCTGTTCCTGATCACTGCCCAGTGACCCCTGGGTTAGATAGAGGGGAAATCAGCCAGGGTTCCTGCTCCTGATCACTGCCCAGTGACCCCTGGGTTAGAGAGAGGGGGAAATCAGCCAGGGTTCCTGCTCCTGATCACTGCCCAGTGACCCCTGGGTTAGAGAGAGAGGAAATCAGCCAGGGTTCCTGCTCCTGATCACTGCCCAGTGACCCCTGGGTTAGAGAGAGGGGAAATCAGCCAGGGTTCCTGCTCCTAATCACTGTGTAGAGTGATACTGGGACTAACAGGGTTAAATGACGAGGGCAGATTGTACAGACTAAGCTTGTTTACGCTCGAGTATAGAAGATTAAGGGGTGATCTAATCAAAGAGGGTAGAGAGAGAAACTATTCCCTCGGGTGGGGGGAGTCAAGAACAAGGGGGACGTCACCTTAAGATTAGAGCCAGGCCGTTCAGGGTGATGTCAGGAAGCACTTCTTCACACAAAGGGCAGTGGGAATCTGGAACTCTCTCCCCCAAAAAGCTGCTGAGGCCGGGGGTCTTTGTAATGCATTTGCTTCATGGGTTCTCAACACACTGCTATTAAGAACCAGTTTGTTTATTAGCAAAGGTTTAACAATCACACTACACATTACCAGTTCATCCACCGGGCTCACAACCACCTGCCCCATCGTGGATCCCCCGAACCCAACGAGCTGGGGTTTTATTGAGTCTTGTGAACATCACGTGACTGGCTGAGCCGCTCCCAACTCAACAGCTCTACAACTATTTTTTTATAAAACTTTGAATCAAGTGCCCCTTATTAATGGGACACTAGAACCCACAAATTAACAAATAAAACTTTTCAACACTAAACCCATCAAATTAAAATTTGGTTGCCCGGGGATGACGATGCACTCCAGTCCCTCCGGCGCCCACCTCTCGCGGAAGGCCGTGAGCATACCGGTGGACACCGCGTGCTCCATCTCCAGGGACACCCCGGCTCGGATGTAGCCGCGGAAGAGAGGCGGGCAGTCGGGCTGAACGACCCCCTCGACCGCCCGCTGCCTGGACCGGCTGATGGCCCCCTTGGCCAGGCCCAGGAGCAGTCCTACGAGGAGGCCCTCGGACCTACCCACTCCCCTCCGCACAGGGTGCCCAAAGATCAGGAGTGCGGGACTGAAGTGCAACCAGAATTTGAGGAGCAGCCCCTTCAACTATTGGAAGAGGGGCTGCAACCTCACACAACGTACATGCACGTGGAACACGGACTCCTCCAGACCACAGAAATTGCAGGCGGCCTGGGAGCCCATGAACCGGCTTAAAAACCGATTGCACGGGACTGCTCCGTGCACCACCCTCCAGGCCAAGTCCCCGATAAATAGAGGGAGGACTCCCGCGTACAGTGCACTCCATCGGGAAACCCCGCCTCCTCCGGACGGCAAGATGGTATGTCATGGCGCGTCCGGTCGGCAGACGAGGCTGGCAAAGTGGAGAGAGTGTGCAGGGGCAGCCCGTACAGGAATCCCCCTCCCTCCGCGCAGAACCGAAAGGCAGGGAGGGGAATTTCCCCGGAGGAGGCTCAAGTTGTGAGGCGCCGGCCTCCCGAGGGAGGTTTCGGGAGCTTGGCCACATCGCCACTAACCTGTGAGCATCCTCGCAGGTGTAGACGTTGCAGAGCCAAGGCGGGCGGATGGAGTGGAGATACAGATCAGCCGCGATCTAATTGAACGGTGGAACAGGCTCGAGGGGCCGAATGGGCCTCATCCTGTGCCTAGAAGTGGAACATGTTCTGACTCGGCCGTTAACCAACGGTTGGCCGTGTTTCCCCGCCCTTGAGAAAGACAGGGGTTCTGGGCTCGGAAGAAGCAGAACGACCTCGGCCATGACTTACAGTTCAAGATGGAGGCCCGTTTCCAGAAGCTCTCACCGGCCGTTTCCTCGCTGCTCAGCCTCGGCGCTAACTTGCGGCTGATGCGTTTCCACACGGCCTCATTGCTGCAGAACTCGTGGAAGTAGCGGCATGTCTGCCCCAACATCACCACGTCCTTCACGGAGAGGTCCGATATGATCTGGTCGAGCTGAGAACGGGGCAAAGACAGGAGCTGAAGCCCTCGGCCACCCCCGGGCACACGACGTCACGCCGCAGACAGAGACCGAACCGCACGCCCGGGGCAGTGCTCGCATCCCCTGCCCACCTGTCTGACGGCTCGTTGGGTGTGGGCATCGATGGCCCATTGGGTACTGAGGCCAACTGGGTACGGGTAGCTGCCGGAGACCAGGCCAGCGCCTCGAGCGGCGAACACCAGCTCGCTGAATTCCTTCGAGTGAGAGCTGCGCCCCTTTCTGGCTGGATCTCAGGATCGGAGTGATCTCCAACATTAGCTCCGATCTTTCAGACCGGGTCGGAGAGGAATTTCCCAGCTCGCGGCCCCCTTCCCACCACCACCGCGCCCACATTTGGCCCGGATTTCAATCTGGTACCCCCGTCTCTCCCAGGGGTCAGCGGAAAGCCCAATGCGGGGTGGGGGAATGTATGTATTGTGATTCATGAGTGGGGGGGGGGGGGGCCACACTTGTGTGGGACAGGGGAGATGGACCAGAGGGTCACTGCTGGTAACCAGCCCACACACAGCAGGGGCTCCGCCCCCGATTTGTGCCCGATCGCTGTCAGTGTGAACGCTCCATCAATTTGCGGTGTCCCTGGGCTAGTGAGGGGGCGGGGAATGATGGGCGGGTCTCCTGCTCCGACAGTGCAGCCCTCCCTCAGTTCTGCCCCTCCGACAGTGCGGCGCTCTCTCAGTACTGAACCTCCGACAGTGCGGCGCTCCCTCAGTACCGCCCCTCCGACAGTGCAGCGCTCCCTCAGTACTGAACCTCCGACAGTGCGGCGCTCCCTCAGTACCGCCCCTCCGACACTGCAGCACTCCCTCAGTACTGCCCCTCCGACAGTGCAGCACTCTCTCAGTACTGCCCCTCCGACAGTGCGGCGCTCCCTCAGTACTGCCCCTCCGACAGTGCAGCCCTCCCTCAGTTCTGCCCCTCCGACAGTGCGGCGCTCCCTCAGTACCGCCCCTCCGACACTGCAGCGCTCCCTCAGTACTGCCCCTCCGACAGTGCGGCGCTCCCTCAGTACCGCCCCTCCGACAGTGCGGCGCTCCCTCAGTACCGCCCCTCCGACAGTGCAGCCCTCCCTCAGTTCTGCCCCTCCGACAGTGCAGCGCTCCCTCAGTACCGCCCCTCCGACAGTGCGGCGCTCCCTCAGTACAGCCCCTCCGACAGTGCAGCCCTCCCTCAGTTCTGCCCCTCCGACAGTGCGGCGCTCCCTCAGTACCGCCCCTCCGACACTGCAGCGCTCCCTCAGTACTGCCCCTCCGACAGTGCGGCGCTCCCTCAGTACTGCCCCTCCGACAGTGCAGCGCACCCTCACTACTGCCCCTCCAACAATGCGGCGCTCCCTCAGTACTGCCCCTCCAACAATGCAGCGCTCCCTCAGTACTGCCCCTCCGACAGTGCGGCACTCCCTCAGTACCGCCCCTCTGACAGTGCGCCGCTCCCTCAGTATCGCCCCTCCGACAGTGCGGCGCTCCCTCAGTACCGCCCCTCCGACAGTGCGGCGCTCCCTCAGTAGTGCCCCTCCGACAGTGCGGCGCTCCCTCAGTACTGCCCCTCTGACACTGCAGTGCTCCCTCAGTATTACCCCTCCGACAGTGCGGCGCTCCCTCAGTACTACACTGGGAGTGTTGGCCAGGATTATGGGTTCAAGTCTCTGGAGTGGGGCTCAATCCCACGACCTTCTGGTTGTGAAGAGAGTGTGCTACCCACAGCGTCACAGTGCTACCCGTGTCACACCCGGGATTAACAGCTCAATAAACATCTGACAGCCGGCAATATAACACAATAAAGAATATACTTTGAACGCAACGCAGTACGGGATATATCCAGAATAGAACATAGTGCAGGATACACCGAGAATACAATGTGGGGCTGGGGGCGGCAGGGTGCGTCTCAAACACAATCGAAGTATACACACAGGCTGAGAAATCCGTCCGGGGCGATTGCTCAAAATGGGCAGTATTGGACTGGGCGCCCGTTATACACAGAGCCTGATAATCAGTTCCATATCGCCCGTCTGATGCCAACACCCAGGAGAAATTTCCAGGCCATAGATTCCAAAGACAGTACCGAATATACTCAGAATAGAACATAGGGATGTATATGCAGAATAGAACACAGGGGGGTATATCCAGAATGGAACACAGAGGGGTATATGCAGAATAGAACACAGAGGGGTATATCCAGAATGGAACACAGAGGGGTATATCCAGAATAGAACACAGAGGGGTATATCCAGAATAGAACACAGGGGGGTATATCCAGAATAGAACACAGAGGGGTATATCCAGAATAGAACACAGAGGGGTATATCCAGAATAGAACACAGAGGGGTATATCCAGAATAGAACACAGAGGGGTATATCCAGAATAGAACACAGAGGGGTATATCTAGAATAGAACACAGAGGGGTATATCCAGAATAGAACACAGAGGGGTATATGCAGAATAGAACACAGAGGGGTATATCCAGAATAGAACACAGGGGGGTATATCCAGAATAGAACACAGTGGGGTATATCCAGAATAGAACACAGAGGGGTATATCCACAATAGAACACAGTGGGGTATATCCAGAATAGAACACAGGGGGGTATATCCAGAATAGAACACAGAGGAGTATGTCCAGAATAGAACACAGGGGGGTATATCCAGAATAGAACACAGAGGAGTATGTCCAGAATAGAACACAGGGGGGTATATCCAGAATAGAACACAGAGGAGTATATCCAGAATAGAACACAGAGGGGTATATCCAGAATAGAACACAGGGGGGTATATCCAGAATAGAACACAGGGGGGTATATCCAGAATAGAACACAGGGGGGTATATCCAGAATCGAACACAGTGGGGTAGTTCCAGAATAGAACACAGTGGGGTATATCCAGAATAGAACACAGTGAGGTATATCCAGAATAGAACACAGTGAGGTATATCCAGAATCGAACACAGGGGGGTATATCCAGAATAGAACACAGCGGGGTATATCCAGAATAGAACACAGTGAGGTATATCCAGATATAGTTGCAATTACGGAGGCATGGTTGCAGGGTGACCAGGGTTGGGAACTGAATATCCAAGGATATTCGATATTTAGGAAGGACAGGCAAAAAGGAAGAGGGGGTGGTGTGGTGTTGTTAGTAAAGGATGAAATCAGAGCAATAGAGAAAGGATATTGGCTCAGAAAATCAAGATGTAGAATCAGTCTGGGTGGAGCTAAGGAGCACCAAGGGGCAGAAAACATTGGTGGGAGTTGTCTATAGGCCTCCAAACAGTAGTGGTAATGTAGGGGATGGCATCAAACAGGAAATTAGAGATGCCTGTAGCAAGTGTACAACAGTAATCGTAGGTGACTTTAATCTACATATAGACTGGCCAAACGAAATTAGTAATAATACTGTGGCAGATGAATTCCTGGAGTGTGTACGAGATGGTTGTTTAGACCAGTATGTTGAGGAGCCTACTAGGGAACAGGTTAGCCTAGATTGGGTATTGTGTAATGAGAAGGGGTTAATTAACAGTCTTGTCCAGGGTCCTTTAGGGAAGAGTGACCATAACATGATTGAATTCTTTATTCAGATGGAAAGTGAAGTAGTCCAATCCGAAACTAGGGTCCTAAATCTAAACAAAGGAAACTACGAAGGTATGAGGAATGAATTGGCTATGATAGATTGGGAAGGTTTATTAAAAAGGCAAGACGGTGGATAGGCAATGGCTAACATTTAGGGAACGAATGCATGAATTGCAACAGTTATACATTCCTTTCTGGCGTAAAAACACAAAAGGAAAAGTGGCCCAGCCATGGCTAACAAAAGGAATTAAGGATAGTATTAGATCCAAAGAGGAGTTATACAAAGTTGCCAGAAAAAGTAGCAAGCCAGAAGATTGGGAGCAGTTTAGAATCCAGCAAAAAAGGACCAAGAGATTGATTAAGAGGGAAAAATAGAGTATGAGAGTAAACTTGCAAGGAACATAAAAACCGACTGCAAAAGTTTCTACAAGAACGTAAAAAGATTAGTGAAGACAAATGTAGATCCTTTACAGACAGAATTTGTAATGGGGAACAAGAAATGGCAGAACAATTAAATAAATACTTTGGTTCTGTCTTCACGGAAGAGGACACAAATAACGTCCCAGAAATGCAAGTGAACCAAGGGTCTAGTGAGCAAGATGAATTAAAGGAAATGATTATTAGTAAGAAAATAGTACTGGATAAACTAATGGGACTGAAGGCCGATAAATCCCCAGGGCCTGATGATCTACATCCCAGAGTACTAAAAGAGGTAGCCATGGAAATAGTAGGTGTATTGGTTGTCATCTTCCAAAATTCTATAGATTCTGGAACAGTTCCTGCAGATTGGAGGGGGGCAAATGTAACCCCACTATTTAAAAAAGGAGGGAGAGAGAAAATGGAGAACTACAGACCGGTTAGCCTAACATCAGTAGTAGGGAAAATGCTGAAGTCTATTATAAAGAATGTAATAATGGCACACTTAGATATCAACGGGATTAAACAAAGTCAACATGGATTTATGAAAGGAAAATCATGTTTGACAAACCTGTGGAGTTTTTTTGAGGATGTAACTGATAGAATAGATAAGGGAGAACCAGTGGATGTAGTGTATTTGGATTTTCAGAAGGCCTTTGATAAAGTCCCACATAAGAGGTTAGTGTGCAAAATTAAAGCACATAGGATTGGGGGTAATATATTGGCATGGATTGAAAATTGGTTAACTGACAGGAAACAGAGATTAGGAATAAACGGGTCTTTTCTGGGGTGGCGGGCAGTGACTAGTGGGGTACCACAGGGATCAGTGCTGGGGCCCCAGCTATTCACAATATATATATAAATGATTTGGATGAGGGAACCAAATGTAATATTTCCAAGTTTGCTGACGACACAAAACTAGGTGGGATTGAGAGTTGTGAGGAGGATGCTAAGGCGATGCAAGGCGATTTCGATAGGTTGAGTGAGTGGGCAAACACATGGCAGATGCAGTATAACGTGGATAAATGTGAAGTTATTCACTTTGGTAGGAAAAACATAAGGACAAAGTATTATTTAAATGGTGACGGCTTGGGAAGTGTCGATGTACAGAGGGACCTGGGGGTCCTTGTACACCAGTCATTGAAAACAAACATGCCGGAGCAGCAAGCAGTTAGGAAGGCAAATGGTATGTTGGCCTTCATTGCAAGAGGGTTTGAGTACAGGAGCAAGGATGTCTTACTACAGTTATACAGGGCCTTGGTGAGACCACACCTGGAGTATTGTGTGCAGTTTTGGTCTACTTACCTAAGAAAGGATATACTTGCCATAGAGGGAGTGCAACAAAGGTTCACCAGACTGATTCCTGGGATGGCAGGACTGTTGTACGAGGAGAGATTGGGTCGACTAGGCCTGTATTCACTAGAGTTTAGAAGAATGAGAGGGGATCTCATTGAAAGGTATAAAATTCTGACGGGGTTGGACAGACTGGATGCGGGGAGGATGTTTCCCCGGGCTGGGAAGTCTAGAACAAGGGGTCACAGTCTCAGGATACGGGGTTACATAAGAACATAAGAATTAGGAACAGGAGTAGGCCATCTAGCCCCTCGAGCCTGCTCCGCCATTCAATAAGATCATGGCTGATCTGGCCGTGGACTCAGCTCCACTTACCCGCCCGCTCCCCGTAACCCTTAATTCCCTTATTGGTTAAAAATCTATCTATCTGTGACTTGAAAACATTCAATGAGCTAGCCTCAACTGCTTCCTTGGGCAGAGAATTCCACAGATTCACAACCCTCTGGGAGAAGAAATTCCTTCTCAACTCGGTTTTAAATTGGCTCCCCCGTATTTTGAGGCTGTGCCCCCTAGTTCCAGACTCCCCAAACAGTGGAAACAACCTCTCTGCCTCTATCTTGTCTATCCCTTTCATGATTTTAAATGTTTCTATAAGATCACCCCTCATCCTTCTGAACTCCAACGAGTAAAGACCCAGTCTACTCAATCTATCATCATAAGGTAACCCCCTCATCTCCGGAATCAGCCTAGTGAATTGTCTCTGTACCCCCTCCAAAGCCAGTATATCCTTCCTTAAGTAAGGCGACCAAAACTGCACGCAGTACTCCAGGTGCGGCCTTACAACACCCTATACAGTTGCAGAAGGACCTCCCTGCTTTTGTACTCCATCCCTCTCGCAATGAAGGCCAATATTCCATTCGCCTTCCTGATTACCTGCTGCACCTGCAAACTAACTTTTTGGGATCATGCACAAGGACCCCCAGGTCCCTCTGCATCTCAGCATGTTGTAATTTCTCCCCATTCAAATAATATTCCCTTTTACTGTTTTTTTTTCCCAAGGTGGATGACCTCACACTTTCCGACATTGTATTCCATCTGCCAAACCTTCGCCCATTCGCTTAACTTATCCAAATCTCTTTGCAGCCTCTCTGTGTCCTCTACACAACCCGCTTTCCCACTAATCTTAGTGTCATCTGCAAATTTTGTTACACTACACTCTGTCCCCTCTTCCAGGTCATCTATGTATATTATAAACAGTTGTGGTCCCAGCACAAGAGGGAGATAGATAGATTTCTAGAAACAAAAGGCATAAAGGGGTATGGGAGAAAATCGGGACTATGGTGTTGAGATAGAGGATCAGCCATGATCATATTGAATGGCGGTGCAGGCTCGAGAGGCTGAATGGCCTACTACTGCTCCTATTTTCTATGTTTCTATGTTTCTATGTTTCTATGTTTCTATGTTAGAACACAACGGGGCATATCCAGAATAGAACACAGGGGAGTATATCCAGAATATAACACAGGAGGGTATATCCAGAATAGAACACAGGAGGGTATATCCAGAACAGAACACAGTGGGGTATATCCAAAATAGAACACAGGGGGGTATATCCAGAATAGAACACAGTGGGGTATATCCAGAATAGAACACAGCGGGGTATATCCAGAATAGAACACAGAGGGGTATATTCAGAATATAACACAGAGGGGTATATCCAGAATAGAACACTGCGGGGTATATCCAGAATAGAACACAGGGGGGATATGCAGAATAGAACACAGGGGGGTATATCCAGAATAGAACACAGGGGGGTATATCCAGAATAGAACACAGGGGGGTATATCCAGAATAGAACACATTGCAGAGTGTGCCTGGAACAGTATTTGCTAAGATGCTGCAGGAGAGATTGGAAAGCAGGTACAAAAGGGCGTACAGTAGGAGGAACAAAGTGGTTTTAAACCACGAGAATTGACAAGTGTTTGCAACGAGACAGATTTCGGAGGAATTTACAGAACACAAATTCCATTTTTACAATAACTTCATTGGTTTTAAGCAGGCCTTTGAGCATGTGTGGCGCAGAGGGATATGGGATGTCTCCGGGATGGTTGGCATTCCTGACAACCTTGTCAGACTGAGAGAAATATCTATAAAAAAGAAAGAGAGAAAGATTTGCATTTAGATAGTTGCTTTTCACATCCCCAAGACATTCCAAATCGCTTTAGCAGCCAATGGCTGTCGTCACTGCTGTAATGTGGGAAATGTCGGAGGCCAATCTGTGCACAGCAAGTTCCCACACACAGCAATGTGATCAAGACAAGATCACCTGTTTTAGTGAGGTTAGTTGAGGCCAATATATTGGTCAGGCATCTCCTGCTTCACTGTGAAACCGTGCCCTGGGATCTTTTACAACCACCTGAGAGGGCAGATGGGGCCTCGGTTTAACGTCTCATCCGAAAGACGGCCCCTCCGACAGTTCGGCGCTCCCTCAGTACTGCCCCTCCGACAGTGCGGCGCTCCCTCAGTACTGCCCCTCCAACAGTGCGGCGCTCCCTCAGTACTGCCCCTCCGACAGTGCGGCACTCCCTCAGTACTGCCCCTCCGACAGTGCGACGTTCCCTCAGTACCGCCCCTCCGACAGTGCGGCGCTCCCTCAGTACAGCCCCTCCGACAGTGCGGCGCTCCCTCAGTACTGCCCCTCCAACAGTGCGGCGCTCCCTCAGTACCGCCCCTCCGACAGTGCGGCGCTGCCTCAGTACTGCCCTCCAACAGTGCGGCACTCCCTCAGTACGGCCCCCCTCTGACAGTACGGCTCTCCCTCAGTACTGCCCCTCTGACAGTGAGGCACTCCCTCAGTACTGGCCCTATGACAGTGCGGCGCTCCCTCAGTACTGCCCCTCCGACAGTGAGGCACTCCCTCAGTACTGCCCTCCGACAGTGCAGCGCTCCCTCAGTACTGTCCCTCCAACAGTGCGGCGCTCCCTCAGTACTGCCCCTCCGACCATGCGGCACTCCCTGAGCACTGCCCCTCCAACAGTGCGGCGCTCCCTCAGTACTGCCCCTCCGACAGTGCGGCACTCCCTCAGTACTGCCCCTCCAACAGTGCGGCACTCCCTGAGCACTGCCCCTCCAACAGTGTGGCGCTCCCTCAGTACGGTCTCCCTCTGACAATGTGGCGCTCTCTCAGTACGGTCCCCCTCCAACAGTGTGGCGCTCCCTCAGTACGGTCTCCCTCTGACAGTGCAGCGCTCTCTCAGTACGGTCCCCCTCTGACAGTGCGGCGCTCCCTCAGTACAGCATTGAATCGCAAGTCTAGATTTTTGTGCTCAAGTCTCTGGAGTGGGGACTTGAATCTACGACCTTCTGACTCGAGGCGAGAGAGAGAGTGTGACCCATTGAGCCACAGCTCCCCGAGTGCCATGGGAGTGAAGAGGGAATGGCCTGCTTCTGAGTAACAGTTGGGGTGAGGCAAGGTTGCATACTGTGTAGAATATAGTCAGAACAAAACAGAAGTGTAGAGGAACAACGGGACCTTGGAGTGCAGGTCCACAGGTCCCTGAAGGTTGCAGGCCAGGTCGATAAGGTGGTTAAGAAGGCATTCGGGATACTTTCCTTTATTAACCGAGGCATAGAATACAAGAGCAGGGAGGTTATGCTTGAACTGTATAAAACACTGGTTAGACCACAGCTGGAGTACTGCGTGCAGTTCTGGTCACCACATTACAGGAAAGATGTGATTGCACTGGAGAGGGTACAGAGGAGATTTACCAGGATGTTGCCTGGACTGGAGAATTTTAGCGATGAGGAAAGATTGGATAGGCTGGGGTTGTTTTCTTTGGAACAAAGGAGGCTGAGGGGAGATCTGATTGAGGTGTATAAAATGATGTGGGGCCTGGATAGAGTGGATAGGACGGACCTGTTTCCCTTTAGCAGAGGGGTCAACAACCAGGGGCCATAGATTTAAAGTAATTGGCGGGGATTTGAGGGGAAATATCTTCACCCAGAGGGTGGTGGGGGTCTGGGGCGGAACTCACTGACTGAAAGGGTGGTAGAGGCAGAAACCCTCACCACATTTGGATGTGCACCTGAAGTGCCGTAACCTACAGGGCTCGGGACCGAGAGCTGGAAAGTGGGTTTAGGCCGGGTGGCTCTCTGTCGGCCGGAGCGGACACGATGGGCTGAAACGGCCTCCTTCCGCGCGGTAAATTTCCGTGATTCTATGAACACACACACACACACACAACAGAATGGATGTAAAATAGAGCGCGGTGCAGAACATACAAAGAGCAGAGAACTCAACAGGGAATGAATCCAGAATAGAAGAGAGGAGTGGAGGTACGGGGATTGGAGAGCAGGAGACGACACACCCAGGTTAAACAGTAATTAGCATTAACAGCAATTTGCTCTAATGAAGCAGTAGTGTAACTGTGTCTTACAAGGGCTGGTGCTTGTGGGATGATTTAGCCCATCCTTTGGTTGAAGGTGGTGCATCCTCTCCCATGTACTACACTGGATACTCACTAACTCGGGAGGGATGGACAGGATGGAGAACGGACCTGTTCGGTCCTTTTTGGTGCTGGTTCCTCCAACAAGGTCTCGCTGACCATCCAGCCGGGTCAACGACATCCGCCTCCTCTTCACCTACGCAGAAAGGCACGCACGCGTAAGCTATAAACAGACTGGCACATTTTAATCCCTTTCGCAAAACACAGGGCAGCTAAACCATCTTTGCACAGTCCCCTATCCCCTCCCACAGCCCATGTACACTCTCCCCTATCCCCCCCCTCCCACAGCCCATGTACACTCTCCCCTATCACCCTCCTCCCACAGCCCATGTACACTCTCCCCGATCTCTCTCCTCCCACAGCCCATGTACTCTCCCCTATCACCCTGCTCCCACAGCCCATGTACTCTCCCCTATCACCCTCCTCCCACAGCCCATGTACACTCTCCCCGATCCCTCTCCTCCCACAGCCCATGTACTCTCCCCTATCACCCTCCTCCCACAGCCCATGTACACTCTCCCCTATCACCCTCCTCCCACAGCCCATGTACACTCTCCCCGATCCCTCTCCTCCCACAGCCCATGTACTCTCCCCTATCACCCTCCTCCCACAGCCCATGTACACTCTCCCCGATCCCCCCCTCCCACAGCCCATGTACACTCTCCCCTATCCCCCCCTCCCACAGCCCATGTACACTCTCCCCTATCACCCTCCTCCCACAGCCCATGTACACTCTCCCCTATCACCCTCCTCCCACAGCCCATGTACACTCTCCCCGATCCCTCTCCTCCCACAGCCCATGTACTCTCCCCTATCACCCTCCTCCCACAGCCCATGTACACTCTCCCCTATCACCCTCCTCCCACAGCCCATGTACACTCTCCCCTATCACCCTCCTCCCACAGCCCATGTACACTCTCCCCGATCCCTCTCCTCCCACAGCCCATGTACATTCTCCCCCGATCCCTCTCCTCCCACAGCCCATGTACTCTCCCCTATCACCCTCCTCCCACAGCCCATGTACACTCTCCCCGATCCCCCCCTCCCACAGCCCATGTACACTCTCCCCTATCCCCCCCCTCCCACAGCCCATGTACACTCTCCCCGATCCCTCTCCTCCCACAGCCCATGTACACTCTCCCCATCACCCTCCTCCCACAGCCCATGTACAGTCTCCCCGATCCCCCCCTCCCACAGCCCATGTACACTCTCCCCTATCCCCCCTCCCACAGCCCATGTACACTCTTCCCGATCCCCCCCTCCCACAGCCCATGTACACTCTCCCCGATCCCTCTCCTCCCACAGCCCATGTAGACTCTCCCCTATCCCCCCCTCCCACAGCCCATGTACACTCTCCCCGATCCCTCTCCTCCCACAGCCCATGTACACTCTCCCCTATCCCCCCCTCCCACAGCCCATGTACACTCGCCCCGATCCCTCTCCTCCCACAGCCCATGTACACTCTCCCCGATCCCTCTCCTCCCACAGCCCATGTACTCTCCCCTATCACCCTCCTCCCACAGCCCATGTACACTCTCCCCGATCCCTCTCCTCCCACAGCCCATGTACACTCTCCCCTATCACCCTCCTCCCACAGCCCATGTACACTCTCCCCGATCCCCCCCTCCCACAACCCATGTACACTCTCCCCTATCCCCCCCTCCCACAGCCCATGTACACTCTCCCCGATCCCTCTCCTCCCACAGCCCATGTACACTCTCCCCGATCACATAGAACATAAGAAATAGGAGCAGGAGTCGGCCATACGGCCCCTCGAGCCTGCTCCGCCATTTAATACGATCGTGGCTGATCTGATCATGGACTCAGCTCCACTTCCCCGCCCGCTCCTCATAACCCCTTATTCCCTTATCGTTTAAGAAACTGTCTCTTTCTGTCTTAAATTTATTCAATGTCCCAGCTTCCACAGCTCTCTGAGGCAGCGAATTCCACAGATTTACAACCCTCTGAGAGAAGAAATTCCTTCTCATCTCTGTTCTAAATGGGCCTTTATTCTAAGATCATGCCCCCTAGTTCTAATCTCCCCCATCAGTGGAAACATCCTCTCTACATCCACCTTGTCAAGCCCCCTCATAATCTTATACGTTTCGATAAGATCACCACCCATTCTTCTGAATTCCAATGGGTAGAGGTCCAACCTACTTAACCTTTCCTCATAAGTCAACCCCCTCTTCCCCGGAATCAACCGAGTGAACCTTCTCTGAACTGCCTCCAAAGCAAGTATATCCTTTCGTAAATATGGAAACCAAAACTGCACGCAGTATTCCAGGTGTGGCCTCACCAATACCTTATATAGCTGTAGCAAGACTTCCCTGCTTTTATACTCCATCCCCTTTGCAATAAAGGCCAAGAAACCATTGGCCTTCCTGTTCACTTGCTGTACCTGCATACTATCCTTTTGTGTTTCATGCACAAGGACCCCCAGGTCCCGCTGTACTGCGGCATTTTGCAATCTTTCACCATTTACATAATTACTTGCTCTTTGATTTTTTTCTGCCGACACTTTCCGACATTATACACCATCTGCCAAATTTTTGCCCACTCACTTAGCCTGTCTATGTCCTTTTGCAGATTTTGTATGTCCTCCTCACATATTGCTTTTCCTCCCATCTTTGTATCGTCAGCAAACTTGGCTACATTACATTCGGTCCCTTCTTCCAAGTCGTTAATATAGATTGTGAATAGTTGGGGTCCCAGCACTGATCCCTGCGGCACCCCACTAGTTACTGGTTGCCAACCCGAGAATGAACCATTTATCCCGACTCTCTGTTTTCTGTTTGTTAGCCAATCCTCTATCCATGCTAATATATAACCCCAAACTCGTGAACTTTTATCTTGTGCAGTAATCTTTTATGTGGCACCTTGTCAAATGCCTTCTGGAAATCCAAATACACCACATCCACTGGTTCCCCTTTATCCACCCTGCTCATTACATCCTCAAAGAATTCCAGCAAATTTGTCAAACATAACTTCCCTTCATAAATCCATGCAAATACATTGTGCAGAATATGCACAGAATAAACCACCTTGTGCAGAATATACACAGGATAAAGTACACAGTGCAGAATATACACAGGATAAAGCACACCGTGCAGAATATACACAGGGTAAAGCACACTGTGCAGAATATACACAGGGTAAAGCATACTGTGCAGAATATACACAAGATAAAGCACACTGTGCAGAATATACACAGGATAAAGCACACTGTGCAGAATATACACAAGATAAAGCACACTGTGCAGAATATACACAGGATAAAGCACACTGTGCAGAATATACACAGGGTAAAGCACACAGTGCAGAATATACACAGGATAAAGCACACTGTGCAGAATATACACAGGGTAAAGCTCACAGTGTAGAATATACACAGGATACAGCACACTGTGCAGAATATACACAGGATAAAGCTCACAGTGCAGAATATACACAGGATACAGCACACTGTGCAGAATATACACAGGATAAAGCAAACAGTGCAGAATATACACAGGATACAGCACACAGTGCAGAATATACACAGGATAAAGCACACAGTGCAGAATATACACAGGATACAGCACACAGTGCAGAATATACACAGGATAAAGCACACAGTGCAGAATATACACAGGATAAAGCACACTGTGTAGAATATACACAGGATAAAGCACACAGTGCAGAATATACACAGGATACAGCACACTGTGCAGAATATACACAGGATAAAGCACACTGTGCAGAATATACACAGGATAAAGCACACTGTGCAGAATATACACAGGATAAAGCACACAGTGCAGAATATACACAGGTTAAAGCACACTGTGCAGAATATACACAGGATACAGCACACAGTGCAGAATATACACAGGATACAGCACACAGTGCAGAATATACACAGGATAAAGCACACAGTGCAGAATATACACAGGATACAGCACACTGTGCAGAATATACACAGGATAAAGCACACAGTGCAGAATATACACAGGATAAAGCACACAGTGCAGAATATACACAGGATAAAGCACACTGTGCAGAATATACACAGGATACAGCACACAGTGCAGAATATACACAGGATAAAGCACACAGTGCAGAATATACACAGGATAAAGCACACTGTGCAGAATATACACAGGATAAAGCACACAGTGCAGAATATACACAGGATACAGTACACTGTGCAGAATATACACAGGATAAAGCACACAGTGCAGAATATACACAGGATAAAGCACACTGTGCAGAATATACACAGGATACAGCACACAGTGCAGAATATACACAGGATAAAGCACACAGTGCAGAATATACACAGGATAAAGCACACTGTGCAGAATATACACAGGATAAAGCACACAGTGCAGAATATACACAGGATAAAGCACACAGTGCAGAATATACACAGGATACAGCACACAGTGCAGAATATACACAGGATAAAGCACACAGTGCAGAATATACACAGGATACAGCACACAGTGCAGAATATACACAGGATAAAGCACACAGTGCAGAATATACACAGGATAAAGCACACTGTGCAGAATATACACAGGATAAAGCACACAGTGCAGAATATACACAGGATAAAGCACACTGTGCCGAATATACACAGGATAAAACACACAGTGCAGAATATACACAGGATAAAGCACACTGTGCAGAATATACACAGGATAAAGCACACATTGCAGAATATACACAGGATACAGCACACAGTGCAGAATATACACAGGATAAAGCACACTGTGCAGAATATACACAGGATACAGCACACTGTGCAGAATATACACAGGATAAAGCACACAGTGCAGAATATACACAGGATAAAGCACACTGTGCAGAATGAATTGGTTTGGAGTGTAGTGAAGGTTGACCCAAGAAAAACAGTGATAGGAATATCACGCAGACAGCAATGAAATAATTGACCCATTAACCTGTTCTGGTGGTGTTGGTTGAGGGAGGAATGCTGGCTGAGACCCCGGGAGAACGCCCCCGTTCTTCTTTTAATAGTGCCGCGGGCTCTTCGGAATAGAGGGAAAAAAGCCTGGAATAAATCAAGAAAGAGTGGGATACTGTGAGGAGAGGGGGTCTCTCTGAATGGATGGGCCGAATGGCCTTCCTCCTCTTTACCATACACCCTGAGCAGCCAACGTTGACCTCAGTCTCGTGGGTCATCGGAAGAACGGCTCCTCCGACAAGGCAGCACTCTCCGAGCACTGCAGTGAGAGCAAGCACTCGTATCCCGGATCAATAATGATGCCGGACTAGTTCCCGTAGCCATGGAGCGAATTTATATCAGAGCAACGACTGAAGAAGTGTCAAGTCAGTCTTGCCCCTGTCTAACCCCATTTAAAATCCTAGCCTCTCGCCTGTTTTGGGGGCCATGAACCCATCAGAATTGCGGCAGCTAGCCACGAGACAAACAGAGAACAGGTTCTAAGTGGTGATGGTGTGCCTGATACTCACACTAGGTGGCCTCTCATTGCTATTTAATCTGGAATATTTCTGAAGCTTGCCTCTGCCTGCCCTGCTGGACATTATCGTCTTTCTCTGTCTCTGCAGTTTTTTTTTCAGGCTGCACTGCTAAAGACTGATTGTGATCTGCGTTTTTCCCCGGGGTAACCACGTGCATGTCATTATTTCAGCTGTTTGTGGTGTAAAGTGCTGGGCGGGCTGCTCCCCCATTAATTTCCCCTCAGCACTGATGTCACCTTCAACGGTCGTCCCGGAGACGACAGTGGCGATTGTGACGTCACAGTTGGAACGCTGACATCACTGCCGGGGTCCCCAGCTTTCGGCCCGGGGTCGGAAACTGGGGCAAGGGGCCACGGGAGTAGCAGGGGTCTGAACCACGGGGGGGGGGTGGGGGGGGGCGCATGGGCGGGATCAGATGGGAATGGAGGCAGGTAGGGATCTGGATTCAGGCGGGGGGACGGGGGACGGGTGGGATCGGGACGGAGCAGTGGAGTGGGATTTGGATGGAGAAGGGGGGGGGGGGAAATGGAGAGGGGGGGGTGGGGGGAACGGTATTGGGACAAAGAAGGTGGTTGGGATCGGGTTGGAGAAGCAGGAAGATCAGTGGAGGGACAGGGATCAGAGTCCCCCCTGGAAAAAAAAAATAGAGGTTTTTAAAATTATGAAGGGGGTTCGATCGGGTCGACGTAGAATGTTTTCAGTTGTGGGGGAGACCAATATAAGACACCGACTAATAAACCCAATGGGGAATTCAGGAGAAACTTCTTTACCCAGAGAGCGGTGAGAATGTGGAACTCGCTGCCACAGGGAGGGGTTGAGGTGAATAGTATCGATGCATTTCAGGGGAGGCTGGATAAACACACGAGGGAGACAGGAATAGAAGGATATGGTGATGGGGGGGGGGAGGTGAAGAGGGGTGGGAGGGGCCTGCTGTGGAGCATAAACACCGGCACCGGGCGGTGGGGCCCGATGGCCTCTTTCTGTACGGCACTCGATGTAATGGGGTGGAATAGGGTAGTGGAGCGGGACAGGGTAGAGGGTGGGATCAGGGGCGGGCGTTGGGTGCAGGAGGGGAGGGGCTGGGGATCACAGCCGGTTGGGAGAACGGGGCAACGTGTGGGGGCAGGGCAGGATATGGGGTGGTCTCAGAGCAGAGCCGGTGTCGGGGGTGGGGGGGGGGGGGCAGCATAAGAATTAGCGAGGGAGGTGGGGGCAGGGCAGGGATTAGGGGTGGGGGTGGGAACGGGGTCAGGCCGTGGCTGATTGGGGATGGGGAAGGTGGGGATAGGACGGGGCGGCGGGGAGGGGGTGAGGGGAGGGGCTACGGTGGCAGGGGGTGGAGTAAGGACAGGATCAGAGGCAACATCAAGGCAGGGCGCGGCTGGGATAAGGACGGGGCTGGAGTGCAATCAAGGCATGGCAGGGGGTAGAATGTGCGTAACTCAAGATATTGTGAGCGGGGTCGTGTAGAGAGAAAGGAAGGAAGGATAGAAAGAGAAAGACAGGAAGGTAGGAAGGACGGAGAGGAAGGAAGGGGACAAGTCCGACTGCGGCAACTACAGGGGAATCTCCCTGCTTTCAGACACTGGGAAAGTTGTTGCTCGAGTCCTCCTCAACCGCCTTCTCCCCGTGACCGAGGAGCTCCTCCCGGAATCACAGTGCGGATTTCGTCCCCTAGGGGGTACAACGGACATGATCTTTGCAGCGCGTCAGCCGCAGGAAAAATGCAGGGAGCAGCGCCAGCCCTTATACATGGTCTTCTTCGATCTTACAAAGGCCTTTGACACTGTCAACCGCGAGGGGTTATGCAGCGTCCTCCCCCGTTTCGGATGCCCTCAAAGGTTTGTCACCATCCTCCGCCTGCTCCACAACGACATGCAGGCCGTGATCCTGACCAATGGATCCATCTCAGACCCAATCCACGTCCGGGCCGGGGTCAAACAGGGCTGCGTCATCGCCCCAACCCTCTTCTCAATCTTCCTCGCCGCCATGCTCCACCTCACAGTCAACAAGCTCCCCGCTGGAGTGGAACTAAACTACAGAACCAGTGGGAAGCTGTTTAACCTACGCCGCCTCCAGGCCAGGTCCAAGATCACCCCAACCTCTGTCGTTGAACTACAGTACGCGGACGACGCCTGCGTCTGTGCACATACAGAGGCTGAACTCCAGGATATAGTCGATGTATTCACCGAGGCATATGAAAGCATGGGCCTTACGCTAAACATCAGTTAGGTAAAGGTCCTCCCAAGCCTGTCCTCGCCGCACAGCACTGCCCTCCAGTCATCAAGATCCACGGCCCGGCCCTGGACAACGTGGACCATTTCCCATATCTCGGGAGCCTCTTATCAACAAGAGCAGGCATCGACGACGAGATCCAACACCGCCTCCAGTGCGCCAGTGCAGCCTTCGGTCGCCTGAGGAAAAGAGTGTTTGAAGACCAGGCCCTCAAATCTACCACCAAGCTCATGGTCTACAGGGCTGTAGTAATACCCGCCCTCCGGTATGGCTCAGAGACATGGACCATGTACAGTAGACACCTCAAGTCGCTGGAGAAATATCACCAACGATGTCTCCGCAAGATCCCACAAAACCCCTGGGAGGACAGACGCACCAACATCAGTGTCCTCGACCAGGTCAACATCCCCAGCATTGAAGCACTGACCACACTCGATCAGCTTTGCTGGGCAGGCCACATTGTTCACATGCCCGACACGAAACTCCCAAAGCAAGCTCTCTACTCGGAACTCCTTCATGGCAAACGAGCCAAAGGTGGGCAGAGGAAACGTTACAAGGACCACCCTCAAAGCCTCCCTGATAAAGTGCAACATCCCCACCAACACCTGGGAGTCTCTGGCCAAAGACCAGTCCGCCCTAAGTGGAGGAAGTGCATCCGGGAGGGCGCTGAGCACCTCGAGTCTCGTCGCCGAGAGCATGCAGAAACCAAGCGCAGGCAGCGGAAGGAGCATGCGGCAAACCAGACTCCCCACCCACCCTTTCCTCCAACGACTATCTGTCCTACCTCTGACAGGGACTGTGGTTCTCGTATCGGACTGTTCAGCCCCCTAAGGACTCATGTTAAGAGTGGAAGCAAGTCTTCCTCGATTCCGAGGGACTGCCTATGATGATGATGAATGTGGGGAGGAAGGAAGGAATGAAGGAAGGAAGAAAAGGGAAATACAGAAAGAAAGACAGGAAGGAAGGAGAGAAAGAGGAGGAAGGAAGGAGAGAAAGAGGAAGGAAGGAAGGGATGACCTGAGGCGAGTGTGAGCCATGGCTGGGATGGTGCTGACATTTGCCGATGTTCTCTCCCTGCGGCCTTGATTTGACGTGTGTTCTCTCACCACACTCTGTGATGTCGGTAAACTATGGTGGTCACAGAGCCAAACCTTCACCGGTAACTTATCAAGACTGAACGAGCGGTTTGTACTTTTCCTGTTCCTTTAGAAGCTGCAATGGGTTCTGCTTGTCCCAGATTGTGGTAGAGCATACCTCTGTCCAGAAAAACCACTCCAACATCTCTCTTTGTTCTTGTGGTGTTGACCTTGAATTGACCACGGGCTGAGGCCGAACCAGACTGTCCGCAACCTTGGATTCCTATCTGACCCCGAGCTCAGCCTCCGACCCCATCTCCTCTCCATCACCAAGGGCGCTTACTTCCCCCTCCGTAACATCGCCCGTCTCCGCCCCCTGCCTCAGCTCATCCGCTGCTGAAGCCCTCATCCGTGCCTTTGTTACCTCCAGACTTGACAATTCCAACGCGCGCCTGGCCGGCCTCCCACGTTCTACCCTCCATGAATGAAGCTGATCCAAACCTCGCCGACCCACACTGGCTCCCGGTCCGGCAACATCTCAAATTTAAAATTCTCATCCTTGTTTTCAAATCATAGAATCATAGAAATTTACAGCACGGAAGGAGGCCATTCGGCCCATCGTGTCCGCGCCGGCCGACCAAGAGCCACCCAGCCCAATCCCACTTTCCAGCTCTGGGTCCGTAGCCCTGTAGGTTACGGCACTTCAGGTGCACATCCAAGTACTTTTTAAATGTGGTGAGGGTTTCTGCCTCTACCACCCTTTCAGGCAGTGAGTTCCAGACCCCCACCACCCTCTGGGTGAAGAAATCTCCCCTCAAATCCCCCCCTAAACCTCCCCCCCCAATTTAAATCTATGCCCCCTGGTTGTTGACCCTTCTGCTAAGGGAAATAGGTCCTTCCCTATCCAGGCCCCTCATAATTTTATACACCTCAATCAGGTCTCCCCTCAGCCTCCTCTGTTCCAAGGAACACAACCCCAGCATCTCCAAACTTTCCTCATAGCCAAAATTCTCCAGCGCAGGCAACATTACCTCCATGGTCCCTCGCCCCTCCCTATCTCTGTAACCTCCTCCAGCCCCACAACTCCCCGAGAGCTCTGCACTTTAACTCTGTCCGCACTCCCTCACCCCATCTGGAACTCCCTCCCTAAACCTCTCTACCTCTCTTTCCTCCTTTAAAGACGCTCCTTAAAACCGACCTCTTTGACCAAGCTTTTGGTCACCTGTCCCTAATATCTCCTCACGCAGCTCGGTGTCAAAATTTGTTGGATGATTGCTCCCTGTGAAGCGCCTGGGGATGTTTTACTACATTAAAGGCGCTATATAAATACAGGTTGTTGCAGTTAACAACTCACAAAGCAGCGGAAATAGAATTTCCCGATTCACTTAATCGAAACCCCCTGTAATTCTGAACACGTCTCTCAGATCTCCTCGTAGCCTCTAATGAAGCACTGGTCTCGCAACGAAAGGCTCTGATTACTGGGGATGACATCAGTGAAGCTCTGCTTTGGCATCTTACCATTGTCCGACATCCAGTTCCGGATGAGCAGAAGTTTTCTCCAGTTGAATATCGGGAAGACCGAAGCCTTGTTTTTGGTCCCCGTCACAAACTTTGTTCCCCAGCCACGGACTCCACCCCTCTCCCCAACTCCTGTCTGAGGCTGAACCAGACTGTTCGCAACCTTCGGTGTCATATTTGACCCTGAAATGAGCTTCTGACCACATATTCGCAGCATAACTAAACCCGCCTATTTCCCCCTCCGTAAGGTAGACCATACAGTAGACACCTCAAATCGTTGGAGAAATACCACCAACAATGTCGCCACAAGATCCCACAAATCCCCTGGGAGGACAGGCGCACCAACGTTAGCGTCCTCGCTCAGGCCAACATCCCCAGCATCGAAGCACTGACCACACTCGACCAGCTCCGCTGGGCGGGCCACATTGTCCGCATGCCTGACACAAGACTCCCAAAGCAAGCGCTCTACTCAGAACTCCGACACGGCAAACGGGCCCCAGGTGGGCAGAGGAAACGTTACAAGGGACACCCTCAAAGCCTCCCTGATAAAGTGCAACATCCCCACCGACACCTGGGAGTCCCTGGCCAAAGACCGTCCTAAGTGGAGGAAGTGCATCCGAGAGGGCGCTGAGCACCTCGGGTTTCGTCACCGAGAGCATGCAGAAACCAAGCGCAGGCAGCGGAAGGAGCGTGCGGCAAACCAGTCCCACCCTCCCCTTTCCCTCAATCAGTGTCTGTCCCACCTGTGACAGGGACTGTGGCTCTTGTATTGGACTGTTCAGCCACCTGAGAACTCACTTTTAGAGTGGAAGCAAGTCTTCCTCGATTTCGAGAGACTGCCTATGATGATGATGAACATCGCCCGACTCCGCCCCCTGCCTCAGCTCATCCGCTGCTGAAACCCTCATCCATGCCTTTGTTACCTCTAGACTTGACTATTCCAACGCACTCCTGGCTGGCCTCCCACATTCTACTCTATGTAAACTAGAGGTGATCCAAAACTCGGCTGTCCCATGTCCTAACTCGCACTTTGTCCCGCTCACCCTTCACCCCCTGTGCTCGCTGCCCCGTGTCCTAACTCGCACCGAGTCCCGCTCACCCATCACCCCCTGTGCTCGCTGCCCTGTGTCCTAACTCGCACCGAGTCCCGCTCACCCATCACCCCCTGTGCTCGCTGCCCCGTGTCCTAACTCGCACCGTGTCCCGTTCACCCATCACCCCCTGTGCTCGCTGCCCCGTGTCCTAACTCGCACCAAGTCCCGCTCACCCATCACCCCCTGTGCTCGCTGCCCCGTGTCCTAACTCGCACCGAGTCCCGCTCACCCATCACCCCCTGTGCTCGCTGACCGTGTCCTAACTGACACCGAGTCCTACTCACCCATCACCCCCTGTGCTCGCTGCCCCCGTGTCCTAACTCGCACCGAGTCCCGCTCACCCTTCACCCCCTGTGCTCGCTGACCCCGTGTCCTAACTCGCACCGAGTCCCGCTCACCCATCACCCACTGTGCTCGCTGCCCCGTGTCCTAACTCGCACCGAGTCCCGCTCACCCATCACCCCCTGTGCTCGCTGCCCCGTGTCCTAACTCGCACCGAGTCCCACTCACCCATCACCCCCTGTGCTCGCTGCCCCGTGTCCTAACTCGCACCGAGTCCCGCTCACCCATCACCCCCTGTGCTCGCTGCCCCCGTGTCCTAACTCGCTCCGAGTCCCGCTCACCCATCACCCACTGTGCTCGCTGCCCCGTGTCCTAACTCGCACCGAGTCCCACTCACCCATCACCCCCTGTGCTCGCTGCCCCGTGTCCTAACTCGCACCGAGTCCCACTCACCCATCACCCCCTGTGCTCGCTGCCCTGTGTCCTAACTCGCATCGAGTCCCGCTCACCCATCACCCCCTGTGCTCGCATTGGCCCCACAACCCCCGAGATGTCTGTGCTCCTCTAATTCTGCCCTCCTGAGCATCCCTGATTATAATCGCTCCACCATCGGTGGCCGTGCCTTCTGTTGCCTGGGTCCCAAGCTCTGGAACTCCCTGCCTAAACCTCTCCGCCTCTCCACCTCTCTTTTCTCCTTCAAGATGCTCCTTAAAACCCACCTCGTTGACCGGTCCTAATTTCTACTTATGCGGCTCAGTGTTAAGTTTTTATCGCATAACACTCCAGAATGGCCCCGAACCTGGGCACCATGTTGCAATCGCCAATGAAGGCGTCACTCTTCATTGACACAAACCATTGCGTCCTGCATTCACCGCCTGCTCTTCCTTCATTGGCTGAGGCCCTGATTCGCAGCCCCGCCTCTCAATATTAGCCCCGCCTCGCAATTAAAATGCTGCCCATCGAGTCTGTTGTTGGTGGGAAACCATCGGTTTATATTTGTGGTTTGGGGGCAACATTGTTGGGGAGACCATCCAATCCTTTGGGCCTTATTTATGGATCTCCCTCTCTGATTGGGTGAGAGGGCAATGACTTTTTCTCTCTCGCTATTGGCCAGTTGCCTTGCCAACCCATGGTCCTGATTGGCTGGATTGGACTCAGCTCACCTCCCGCTGGCCAAAGTGACTCTCTTGCTGTCATTGGCTGCGACGGGCGGATCGTTCATTGGCTGCTGCTCTAGATTGTGGTGTTTTGATTGGTCCAATCAGTTGTCAATCATCTGGTGGGGGGAGGGGGTTGTGCAACCTGTCCAACCCCCCCCCCCCTCCTGCAATTGGTTAGCAGGTGATTGGACAGAAGTGGTTGGCCAATTTGTTGGGTGATTGGTTCTAAGCCGGGCTGTCAATCAGTGGCTGTGGGCTGGCCAATGAGGTGGCGCGGGCTGGTGGGGCTGGGCTGTGATTGGCGGGCTGTGATTGATTTGCTGTGATTGGCAGGCTGTGATTGGTGAGCTGTGTTTGGTGGGCTGGGCTGTGATTAGCGGGGCTGTGATTGGTGAGCTGTGTTTGATGGGCTGTGATTGGTTGGTTGTGATTGGTGCGCTGCGTTTGATGGGCTGTGATTGGTTGGTTGTGATGGGTGGGCTGTGTTTGATGGGCTGTGATTGGTTGGTTGTGATTGGTAGGCTGTGTTTGATGGGCTGGGCTGTGATTGGCGGGCCTTGTTTGATGGGCTGGGCTTTGTTTTTTGGGCTGGGCTGTGATTGGTGGGTTATGATTGGTGAGCTGTGTTTGCTGGGCTGTGATTGGCGGCCTGTTTGCTGGGTGTGATTGGCGGGCTGTGTTTGCTGGGCTGTGATTGGAGGGCCGGGCTGTCAGTCAGGGTGCAGAGCCGCCTCCCCACTGCCGCGGATACAGAGTGTCCCCGGATCGCTACAGTGTGTCGCCGGGCCGCTACACTGTGTCCCCGGCCCCAGGGCTGGGCCCGCACACTGTCCGGGAGCTGCCGCCGGGCTCGGGCCGGCGCTGAGGGTCCGGATGGGTCCGGGAGACGAGCCCCCGCCCGCCGCCAGCCTCAGCCTGAGCCGCAGCCTGGACAAGGCGCTGGAGGAGGCGGCGGCCAGCGGCATCCTCAACCTGAGCAACAGGAAGCTGCGGGACTTCCCCCGGGCCGCCAGCAAACATGATCTGTCCGACCTCACCCAGGCCGGTGAGTGAAGGAGGGGGACCCAGGTCGATGAGTAAGGGAGGGAGGTGTGGGGGGAGTGAGGGAGTGATGGAGGTGGGGAGTGATGGGGCTGGGATTGAGGGGGGAGGGGAGTGATGGGGCTGGGAGTGAGGGGGGAGTGATGGGGGGCTGGGAGTGAGGGGGGAGTGATGGGGGCTGGGAGTGAGGGGGGAGTGATGGGGGCTGGGAGTGAGGGGGGAGTGATGGGGGGCTGGGAGTGAGGAGGGGAGTGATGGGGGGCTGGGAGTGAGGAGGGGAGTGATGGGGGGCTGGGAGTGAGGAGGGGAATGATGGGGGGCTGGGAGTGAGGAGGGGAATGATGGGGGGCTGGGAGTGAGGAGGGGAATGATGGGGGGCTGGGAGTGAGGAGGGGAATGATGGGGGGCTGGGAGTGAGGTGGGGAATGATGGGGGGCTGGGAGTGAGGAGGGGAATGATGGGGAGTGAGGAGGGGAATGATTGGGGCTGGGAGTGAGGGGGGAGTGATGGGGGGCTGGGAGTGAGGGGGGAGTGATGGGGGGCTGGGAGTGAGGGGGGAGTGATGGGGCTGGGAGTGAGGGGGGGAGTGATGGGGCTGGGAGTGAGGGGGGGAGTGATGGGGCTGGGAGTGATGGGGGGGGAGTGATGGGGCTGGGAGTGAGGGGGGAGTGATGGGGGGGCTGGGAGTGAGGAGGAGAATGATGGGGGGGCTGGGAGTGAGGAGGAGAATGATGGGGGGCTGGGAGTGAGGAGGAGAATGATGGGGGGCTGGGAGTGAGGAGGGGGCTGGGAGTGATGGGGGTTTAAGAGCGACGAGAGAGGTTAAAGACAGAGGAGTATCTTGAAAGTTTTGATGTATCTCCGTGTGTGTACTCGCTGACCCCGTGTCCTAACTCGCACCGAGTCCCGTTCACCCATCACCCCCTGTGCTCGCTGACCCCGTGTCCTAACTTGCACCGAGTCCCGTTCACCCATCACCCCCTGTGCTCGCTGACCGACATTGGCTCCCAGTTAAGTAACGCCTCGATTTTCAAAATTCTCATACTTGTTTACAAATCCCTCCATGGCCCCTCGCCCCTCCCTATCTCTGTAATCTCCTTCAGCCCCACACCCCCCCCCCGAGATCTCTGCGCTCCTCTAATTCTGGCCTCTTGAGCATCCCCCGATTTCCATCGCTCCACCATCGGTGGCCGTGCCTTCAGCTGCCTGAGCCCCAAGCTCTGGAACTCCCTCCCTAAACCTCTCCGACTCTCTCTCCTCCTTTTAAGACGCTCCTTCAAACCGACCTCTTTGACCCAGCTTTTGTTGGCTGTCCCTAATATCTGCTTTTGTGGCTTGATGTAAAATTTATGTTCAACGGAAATGTGAAGTGACTTGGGACATTTTACTGTGTTAAAGGTGCTATATGAAGGCATGTTGTTGAGTAGTTGTAGTTGGACTGTGACTTGCTGCTGCCTCAATCCAGGCGGCTTGCCAACCTGATCCACAGCCCTTGAACTGCACACGGGTTGTGAGGCTCCAGATTATCTCTCGGTTTCAGAAGGAATATGCTGCGCGAGTGATCCCTGCGGACTGGAAATCTTTGGCCTGACCACAGGGAGATCCGAGGGGCTGAATTTGTCCGTGCTGCAGACACGGGATTGGTTAACGAGCATCATACGGAGGTGGGGAGGGGCGGGCCTCCGCTTGGAATCCAGCTGATGGACCTGGGGAGGCCTCGCCAGCGTTACAGGGGAGGGGATAGTGAGGTGGGAATGATGAGAGTCGTGGGGAGCCTGCCTTCAATTGTAATGTAGAGGCAGGCCGTTGTGGTTTATTGATTGTGTGGGGCGCTGTTTGGAATCGGGATCAGCTGCCATGAATGTTTTCACTGTATCCGTAACTGTGCTTTCCTCAGTTCCATTGCCCCTATATCTGCATCGGTCTCTCTTTCCCACCCCGGGCCAGGCTGTCTGGATTTGCACATTGCAGATGGACATTTGGGTGAGGGAACGGGCACCTCCTGGATCCCACAGCCCAACACCAGCACCTGTCCATGGGAGAGGGGTTTAAAAATCTCCTCCCCCAGTGCGGGCACAAAACCGTCTCCCTCGGGGAGCATGAAATGACTCTGAAGGTTAACTGCCAGCCGTGGGTTCAAGTCCCACTCCTGAGACTGGAGCGCAAAGTCCAGGCCGACACTCCCAGTGCAGTGCTGAGGGAGCGCCGCACTGTCGGAGGGGCAGTGCTGAGGGAGCGCTGCACTGTCGGAGGGGCAGTGCTGAGGGAGCGCCGCACTGTCGGAAGGGCAGTACTGAGGGAGCGCCGCACTGTCGGAGAGGCAGTACTGAGGGAGCGCCGCACTGTCGAAGGGGCAGTACTGAGGGAGCGCCGCACTGTCGGAGGGGCCGTCTTTTGGATGAGACGTTAAACTGAGGCTCTGTCTGCCCCCTCGGTTGGATGTAAAAGATCCCATGGCACTATTTTGAAGAAGAGCCAGGGAATCATCCCCGGTATCCTGGGGCCAATATTATCACGTTGCTGATTGTTATTTCCGGATTGTTTTTTAAAAACAGAATTGAAATTCTCAAACAGTGATCAGATTTAAAATCTTCTCTGGCTCGCTCGCTCTCTCTCTCCAATTTTGCTCTCTCTCTCTCCAATTTTATTCTCTCTCTCCAATTTTACTCTCTCTCTCTCTCCAATTTTACTCTCTCTCTCTCTCTCCAATTTTACTCTCTCTCTCTCTCTCTCCAATTTTTCTCTCTCTCTCTCTCCAATTTTACTCTCTCTCTCTCTCCAATTTTACTCTCTCTCTCTCTCTCCAATTTTACTCTCTCTCTCTCTCCAATTTTACTCTCTCTCTCTCTCCAATTTTACTCTCTCTCTCTCTCTCCAATTTTACTCTCTCTCTCTCTCTCCAATTTTACTCTCTCTCTCTCTCTCCAATTTTACTCTCTCTCTCTCTCCAATTTTACTCTCTCTCTCTCTCCAATTTTACTCTCTCTCTCTCTCTCCAATTTTACTCTCTCTCTCTCCAATTTTACTCTCTCTCTCTCCAATTTTACTCTCTCTCTCTCTCTCCAATTTTACTCTCTCTCTCTCTCTCCAATTTTACTCTCTCTCTCTCTCTCCAATTTTACTCTCTCTCTCTCTCTCTCCAATTTTACTCTCTCTCTCTCTCTCTCCAATTTTACTCTCTCTCTCTCTCTCTCCAATTTTACTCTCTCTCTCTCCAATTTTACTCTCTCTCTCTCTGCCAAATCCTGGATAGTGTGTTTCCAGAGCTCTGTCAGTCTGCACAGGGAGTTGAGACTGAGAGAGACTCCCACACACGGAGCCTGGGTCTCGAGCCGTGTCCTTCCAGCCAAGGCTGAGTATCAGTACCCTCTGACTCAGTCCCCCCCACCCCCAAGTACACTGTTAAGAAGTGCGATAAAGGAGGTGGAGAGGTTTGGGGAGGGAATTCCAGAGCTCTGTGTGTCTGTGTCACTCCGCGTTTGCTCGTGAGCGATCCCTGGTGGCTGATTGGAGAACTGCGCAAGCCCGGCATGGCTCTCTCTGCATCCTCCCAGTTGGTGTCTGGCATTGGGAGATGGGATCGCCCTGTGCACTGCGAGATCGGGGAGGGAATGTACTGAAGCCTTGCGGGCACTGCTGGTGCTGAGGCCTTCGATGGGCCTGGACTGGAGGAATGTCGCTGGGAATGTCGGGTACACCTGCCTTTATATAAAGCCCATACCAGGGGCTCGGGGCTTGTATGAGGGAGGAAGGGAGCAGGGCTCTGGAGCAGAGAGTACGAATTAATCAGCAACTGCCTTGAGATCCGAGAGATCGTCCAAGGGCTTGTCGAGGGAATCTGAAGCAGTTCTCGTCTGACTCTTATTCCCTCAGCCCGGCCCCCACAATCCGGGGAGTTCGGTAATAAGACTGATGGTGCCTACTGCCTCAGTGTATGAACGCTCAGAGCATCCCTCAGCAGGTCTGTGCCCGGGTTCCTGATCACTGCCCAGTGACCCCTGGGTTAGAGAGAGGAGGGGAAATCAGCCAGGGTTCCTGCTCCTGATCACTGTCCAGTGATCCCTGGGTTAGAGAGGGGGGAAATCGGCCAGGGTTCCTGCTCCTGTTCACTGCCCAGTGATCCCTGGGTTAGAGAGGGGGGAAATCAGCCAGGGTTCCTGCTCCTGATCACTGCCCAGTGACCCCTGGATTAGAGAGTGGGGAAATCAGCCAGGGTTCCTGCTCCTGATCACTGCCCAGTGACCCCTGGATTAGAGAGAGGGGAAATCAGCCAGGGTTCCTGCTCCTGATCACTGCCCAGTGATCCCTGGGTTAGAGAGAGGGGAAATCAGCCAGGGTTCCTGCTCCTGATCACTGCCCAGTGACCCCTGGGTTAGAGAGAGGGGAAATCAGCCAGGGTTCCTGCTCCTGATCACTGCCCAGTGACCCCTGGGTTAGAGAGGGGGGAAATCAGCCAGGGTTCCTGCTCCTGATCACTGCCCAGTGACCCCTGGGTTAGAGAGAGAGGGGAAATCAGCCAGGGTTCCTGCCCCGATCACTGCCCAGTGATCCCTGGGTTAGAGAGAGGGGAAATCAGCCAGGGTTCCTGCTCCTGATCACTGCCCAGTGACCCCTGGGTTAGAGAGAGAGGGGAAATCAGCCAGGGTTCCTGCTCCTGATCACTGCCCAGTGACCCCTGGGTTAGAGAGAGGGGGGGAAATCAGCCCGGGTTCCTGCTCCTGATCACTGCCCAGTGACCCCTGGATTAGAGAGAGGGGGAAATCAGCCAGGGTTCCTGCTCCTGATCACTGCCCAGTGACCCCTGGGTTAGAGAGAGGGGAAATCAGCCAGGGTTCCTGCTCCTGATCACTGCCCAGTGACCCCTGGGTTAGAGAGAGGGGGAAATCAGCCAGGGTTCCTGCTTCTGATCACTGCCCAGTGACCCCTGGGTTAGAGAGAGGGGGAAATCAGCCAGGGTTCCTGCTTCTGATCAGAGCGTCTGCTATTTTCTCAATTACTTCTCTTAACAGCCTGTGATACATTTAATCCGGGCCTGGGGATTTATCCACCTTCAAACTACAGCTACGCAAAGTTTGGTTAGGTCGCACCTGGAGCACTGTGTACTGTTCTGGGTACCTCATCGTACAAAGGACCCATTGGCCTTGGAAGGAACGCAACACAGATTCAGCAGATGGTTACCCGGGCTCCAAGGGTTCGATCATGAGGAGCAATTACAGAAAACCCGGCTTGCATTCCTTGCAATATTGAAAGTTAAAGGGGGGGTTTGATTGGAGTTTTTATGATTTTGGTAAAGAATTGATAGGAAGGATCGAGGGAGCTTCGGACAAGGGGACATCGCCTTAAAATCAGAGCCAAGCCATGCAGGAGAGAAGCTAGGAAACATTGCTTTACACACAGGGTGGTAGAAGTGTGCAACTCTCGCCCACAAAAAGCACTCGATGCTAAATCACTTAATCACTTTCAATCTGAGATCGCTAGATTATTGTTTGGAGAGGGTTACTGAACCAAAGCAGGAAGGTGGAGTTGAGGTAGAAGATTGGCCATGGTTTCATCGCATGGCAGAACAGGCTCAAGGGGCCGAATGGGCCTCCTCCTGTTCCTGTGTAACAGGCTCGAGGGGCCGAATGGGCCTCCTCCTGTTCCTGTGTAACAGGCTCGAGGGGCCGAATGGGCCTCCTCCTGTTCCTGTGTAACAGGCTCGAGGGGCCGAATGGGCCTCCTCCTGTTCCTGTGTAACAGGCTCGAGGGGCCGAATGGGCCTCCTCCTGTTCCTGTGTAACAGGCTCGAGGGGCCGAATGGGCCTCCTCCTGTTCCTGTGTAACAGGCTCGAGGGGCCGAATGGGCCTCCTCCTGTTCCTGTGTAACAGGCTCGAGGGGCCGAATGGGCCTCCTCCTGTTCCTGTGTAACAGGCTCGAGGGGCCGAATGGGCCTCCTCCTGTTCCTGTGTAACAGGCTCGAGGGGCCGAATGGGCCTCCTCCTGTTCCTGTGTAACAGGCTCGAGGGGCTGAATGGGCCTCCTCCTGTTCCTGTGTAACAGGCTCGAGGGGCTGAATGGGCCTCCTCCTGTTCCTGTGTAACAGGCTCGAGGGGCTGAATGGGTCTCCTCCTGTTCCTGTGTAACAGGCTCGAGGGGCTGAATGGGCCTCCTCCTCTTCCTGTGTAACAGGCTCGAGGGGCTGAATGGGCCTCCTCCTCTTCCTGTGTAACAGGCTCGAGGGGCTGAATGGGCCTCCTCCTGTTCCTGTGTAACTGGCTCGAGGGGCTGAATGGGCCGCCTCCTGTTCCTGTGTAACAGGCTCGAGGGGCTGAATGGGCCTCCTCCTGTTCCTGTGTAACAGGCTCGAGGGGCTGAATGGGCCTCCTCCTCTTCCTGTGTAACAGGCTCGAGGGGCTGAATGGGCCTCCTCCTGTTCCTGTGTAACAGGCTCGAGGGGCTGAATGGGTCTCCTCCTGTTCCTGTGTAACAGGCTCGAGGGGCTGAATGGGCCTCCTCCTCTTCCTGTGTAACAGGCTCGAGGGGCTGAATGGGCCTCCTCCTCTTCCTGTGTAACAGGCTCGAGGGGCTGAATGGGCCTCCTCCTGTTCCTGTGTAACTGGCTCGAGGGGCTGAATGGGCCGCCTCCTGTTCCTGTGTAACAGGCTCGAGGGGCTGAATGGGCCTCCTCCTGTTCCTGTGTAACAGGCTCGAGGGGCTGAATGGGCCTCCTCCTGTTCCTGTGTAACTGGCTCGAGGGGCTGAATGGGCCGCCTCCTGTTCCTGTGTAACAGGCTCGAGGGGCTGAATGGGCCTCCTCCTGTTCCTGTGTAACAGGCTCGAGGGGCTGAATGGGCCTCCTCCTGTTCCTGTGTAACAGGCTCGAGGGGCTGAATGGGCCTCCTCCTGTTCCTGTGTAACAGGCTCGAGGGGCTGAATGGGCCGCCTCCTGTTCCTGTTTTGGCTCGCTCCCCATTTTCCCCCTGCAGGCGGGGTTCTCCTGTTGGGCGTGTTTGACGGGAAGCGGTGTAGCGACATGCGTGTTGTCTCTGCAGCGGGTATAAATTCGACAGCGTGACCTGTGAGTGTGTGAGTGTGACATTGCGATGCCGTCTGCAGTCGAATTTCCGACTGACTCTCGCTGTCAATGAAGTGACCGCTTGGAGAGCTTCTGCTGGGCAGGCAGCACCCAACTCCCAGCAGGCGTGGTACATTTTGACGTATGGGGTGGGTGGAAAACTGGGTCAAACCGGCGGTGTGCACTTTGAACCCCCCCCCAAACCCCGGGCGCCCTGTCATGCGACATTTATCCTGGGCTGCGCGGTCGGGTTGTTTGTGTCGGGGGCAGGAAGGCACTGTGCTCGATGAGTATCGGGCAGAGCCACATCCTGTGTCAAACTTCAGCGGAAACGAGCGTGTCGGTTGATTGGTTTTGGGGCCTTCCTTTCAGCCTCCCGCTCGCTCCTGCACCCCACACTCGAGGGAGGCGGGGGGGGGGGGGGTTGGGGAGCTGATGGGCCAAATGGCCACTCATCATTCCCTGCGTTACATTGAGGGGGCTTGTGGCAGGGTGAATGCAGAGAGGATGTTTCCACTGATGGGGGAGACTAGAACTAGGGGGCGTGATCCTAGAATAAGGGGCCGCCCATTTAAAACTGAGATGAGGAGGAATTTCTTCTCCGAGGGTTGTGAATCTGTGGAATTCGCTGCCTCAGAGAGCTGTGGAAGCCGGGACATCGAATAAATTTAAGACAGAAATAGACAGTTTCTTAACCGATAAGAGATAAGGGGTTATGGGGAGCGGGCGGGGAAGTGGAGCTGAGTCCATGATCGGATCAGCCATGATCGTATTAAATGGCGGAGCAGGCTCGAGGGGCCGAATGGCCGACTCCTGCTCCTATTTCTTATGTTCTTATTGTGTCGTGTGATGTTGAACATGTGAGGCTCTCAATTAATTACCTCTGGTTGCATTCACTGCACTGCGAACTGTGAATATTTCTAGTCATGAGAAAGTGTTAATATCCAGCGGGGGGGGGGTGTTTCTGATTGCTGAGGGGTCCAGTGGAGATGACACCCTGCAAGACACAGCTCTTGAGCCGATAGCCGGCCACCCGGCAGCATACTGCCGCTGATTTCCGCGGCCCTGTGTGTCTGGGACTGTGTCTCCGTGTGTGGCTGAAGTGTCAGTGGGGCTGTGCTTAGCGTGTGTTGCATCTCCTCATCCCAGCCCTGCGTGGGTCAGTTCCGAGACCGCTGCGGCTTGCAGCCACGCAGACCAGATGGTGTGGCCGATCGTCTCCGATCTCAGTCAGGGTGGTGACGGAGTGGAGTCCCGGATCCCCCTTCTGTGCAGTTTCCAAATTCCCTGCCAACACTCACTGCGCTCAGCGCATGCAAACAGGCAGGTTTCGGAGGGCGGCTAGTCTTTGTGGGACCCCCTACCCTCTGTATCCCAGTGAGAGTCGGTGTGTGTGGGACCCGTACCCCAGTGAGAGTCAGTGTGTGTGGGACCCGTACCCCAGTGAGGGTCAGTGTGTGTGGGACCCGTACCCCAGTGAGAGTCAGTGTGTGTGGGACCCGTACCCCAGTGAGAGTCAGTGTGTGTGGGACCCGTACCCCAGTGAGAGTCAGTGTGTGTGGGACTGTACCCCAGTGAGAGTCAGTGTGTGTGGGACTGTACCCCAGTGAGAGTCAGTGTGTGTGGGACCCGTACCCCAGTGAGAGTCAGTGTGTGGGACCCGTACCCCAGTGAGAGTCAGTGTGTGTGGGACCCGTACCCCAGTGAGAGTCAGTGTGTGTGGGACCCGTACCCCAGTGAGAGTCAGTGTGTGGGACCCGTACCCCAGTGAGAGTCAGTGTGTGTGGGACTGTACCCCAGTGAGAGTCAGTGTGTGTGGGACCCGTACCCCAGTGAGAGTCAGTGTGTGTGGGACCCGTACCCCAGTGAGAGTCAGTGTGTGGGGGACTGTACCCCAGTGAGAGTCAGTGTGTGTGGGACCCGTACCCCAGTGAGAGTCAGTGTGTGTGGGACTGTACCCCAGTGAGAGTCAGTGTGTGTGGGACCCGTACCCCAGTGAGGGTCAGTGTGTGTGGGACTGTACCCCAGTGAGAGTCAGTGTTTGTGGGACCCGTACCCCAGTGAGAGTCAGTGTATTTGGGACTGTACCCCAGTGAGAGTCAGTGTGTGTGGGACTGTACCCCAGTGAGAGTCAGTGTGTGTGGGACTGTACCCCAGTGAGAGTCAGTGTGTGTGGGACCCGTACCCCAGTGAGAGTCAGTGTGTGTGGGACCCGTACCCCAGTGAGAGTCAGTGACGCGAGATGCTTCTCTCCTGTGTCTGACTGTTGCGGTATGAATTCTTGCGTCACACTAATGCTGCTATGTTCCTCTTCCTGTAACTTCCGTGGTCTCCTGACATCCTTCCTCCGAGAACACGCCCGCCTCTCGTCCAATCACGACGCGTTGCCGCTGCCCGCGGTACCCAGCGCTGTTCCGCAGCAGCCGCGGTTCTGATGTGTAAATCATTGCTGTGGGTCACCGGCCTGAGTTTTGAGAGATTTGCCAATCTCTTTTGTGGCACTGCAGACAGAGAATGGGAAACTGTCACCGGACAAAAGTGTCCTCCTGAGATTGGGGGGGAGGGTGGAGTTGCCGGGGGGGGGGGGGGGTTGATAATTCCCCGGGGCGTGGTGGAAGACCCGAGTCGTGACCCTTTCGCTGTCGGGACACCCTGCCCCACACCCCCCCTCCCTCCCCACCTCCAGCCTCCTGATTATTTCACCACCTCTGACGCTCATCCCAAACTCGGCTGCCCCGTGTCCTAACTCGCACCGAGTCCCGCTCACCCATCACCCCCTGTGCTCGCTGCCCCGTGTCCTAACTCGCACCGAGTCCCGCTCACCCATCACCCCCTGTGCTCGCTGCCCCGTGTCCTAACTCGCACCGAGTCCCGCTCACCCATCACCCCCTGTGCTCGCTGCCCCGTGTCCTAACTCGCACCGAGTCCCGCTCACCCATCACCCCCTGTGCTCGCTGCCCCGTGTCCTAACTCACACCCAGTCCCGCTCACCCATCACCCTCTGTGCTCGCTGCCCCGTGTCCTAACTCGCACCGAGTCCCGCTCACCCATCACCCCCTGTGCTCGCTGCCCCGTGTCCTAACTCGCACCGAGTCCCGCTCACCCATCACCCCCTGTGCTCGCTGCCCCGTGTCCTAACTCACACCCAGTCCCGCTCACCCATCACCCTCTGTGCTCGCTGCCCCGTGTCCTAACTCGCACGCAGTCCTGCTCACCCATCACCCCCTGTGCTCGCTGACCCGTGTCCTAACTCGCACCGAGTCCCGCTCACCCATCACCCCCTGTGCTCGTTGCCCCGTGTCCTAACTCGCACCGAGTCCCGCTCACCCATCACCCCCTGTGCTCGCTGATCTACATTGGCTCCCGGTCTGGCAACGCCTCAATTTCAAAATTCTCATCTTTGTTTACAAATCCCTCCATGGCCCTCGCCCCTCCCTATCTCTGCAATCTCCTGACAGTGCAGCACTCATTAAGAGGAGATTTAATCGAGGTGTTCGGAATCACGAGGGGTTTTGATGGAGTAAATAAGGAGAGACTGTTCCCGGGGCAGGAGGGTTGGTAACCAGAGGGACACAGATTGACGATAATCGGCGATGGAACCAGAGGGGGAGATGGGGAGAATGTGTTTACGCAGCAAGTTGTTGTGATTGGGAACGCGCTGCCTGAAAGGGCGGTGGGAGCAGATTCAATAGTAACTTTCAAACCGGGAATTGGATAAATACTTGACGGGGAAACATTCACAGGGCTGTGGGGAAAGAGCAGGGGGAGTGGGACTGATGGGATCGCTCACTCACAGAGCCGGCACAGGCTCGATGGGCCCAATGGCCGCCTGTGCGGTGTGACTGTGTCCAGTGGCCTGGCTGGTGTCCCACTGTCCCTTTCCCAGCCTTGTCTAACCGCTGGTCTTGTCTGTGTACCCCCGCACATGTTCAGCATTCACTGGTGTGTGAAATTGATTCCGATTCCACCAGCGCACTCACTCTGACATGATGCCCACTGTCTCACTGCTGTACAATTAACCCTGTCTGAGGCTGCAGGCCCGGGGAGGAGGTTGGGCTAGTGAGAATAACTGAGAGGGGTTCTTCTGATACATGGGAACTGTGCTGCCCAGTGTTAGCCTGAATCTCGCGCTCTGTGGGTCTGAGCCATGCTCACTCACTCATGCTCACTCATGCTCTGTGGGTCTGAGCCGTGCTCACTCACTCATGCTCACTCATGCTCTGTGGGTCTGAGCCATGCTCACTCACTCATGCTCACTCATGCTCTGTGGGTCTGAGCCGTGCTCACTCACTCATGCTCACTCATGCTCTGTGGGTCTGAGCCGTGCTCACTCACTCATGCTCACTCATGCTCTGTGGGTCTGAGCCGTGCTCACTCATGCTCACTCATGCTCTGTGGGTCTGAGCCGTGCTCACTCATGCTCTGTGGGTCTGAGCCATGCTCGCTCACTCATGCTCTGTGGGTCTGAGCCGTGCTCACTCATGCTCTGTGGGTCTGAGCCGTGCTCACTCATGCTCTGTGGGTCTGAGCCATGCTCGCTCACTCATGCTCTGTGGGTCTGAGCCGTGCTCACTCATGCTCTGTGGGTCTGAGCCGTGCTCACTCATGCTCTGTGGGTCTGAGCCATGCTCGCTCACTCATGCTCTGTGGGTCTGAGCCGTGCTCACTCATGCTCTGTGGGTCTGAGCCATGCTCACTCACTCATGCTCACTCATGCTCTGTGGGTCTGAGCCATGCTCACTCACTCATGCTCACTCATGCTCTGTGGGTCTGAGCCATGCTCGCTCACTCACGCTGTGGGTCTGAGCCGTGCTCACTCATGCTCTGTGGGCCTGAGCCGCGGTCGCTCACTCACGCTCACACTCACACTCGCACTGCGGGAAAGACCAAACTCTGTCCCCACAGCGGCTGGTCGGGGTAACGGATGGCTACAGTTACAGCGAGAGAGGGACTGGAGTCTGTGTGGCTGTGTGTGGCAGGGAGGGAGAGTGTGGGTAAGAGGGAGGGAAAGATAGCGCAATTGGGGGGAGGTCGTGGGGGGGAGGGGAGGGAGGGGAGGAAAAGGAGTGTGCGAGAGACAGACAGACTGGGATGAGAGAAAGGGAAAGGGGGAGACAGAGATTGGGAGTGTGAGAGAGACGGATAGACTGGGATGTGAGAGAGAGAGAGTGCGAGAGAGAGTGCGAGAACAGTGTGCAG
>NC_091996.1:92172449-92187449 GCF_044704955.1 Pristiophorus japonicus
GGGGGAGGGGGAGGAAGAGGGGTGTGGGGGGGAGGGGGAGGAAGAGGGGTGTGGGGGGAGGGGGAGGAAGAGGGGTGTGGGGGGAGGGGGGAGGAAGAGGGGTGTGGGGGAGGGGGAGGGGGAGGGGGAGGGGGGGAGGGAATGGCCCGGTCCCACAGGGCGGGAGCAGGCTTTTCATGTATCGCCCTGGGAACAGACGGATCCTCAGTCGATTTTAATCCCTTTGCCTTCGCTCTGCAGACTTGTCGAAGAACCGGCTGTCGGAGGTTCCCTGCGAGCTCTGCCAATACATCTCGCTGGAGACACTCAACCTGTACCACAACTGTGTGAGGAATATTCCCTCCGCCATCACCAACCTTCAGGCTCTGACCTACCTCAACATCAGGTAAAGGGCCGAGGCCTATGGGCTAGGCCCAGCGATCCCCTCCTCCCCACCTCTCAGCCAATCGCCTTCAATCACTGTGTCCTCTGGTTCCCGTCCTGTCTGCCAATGGGAACAGCTCTCTCTCTCTCTCTCTCTCTACTCTGTCCAGATCCTTCGTGATTTTGAACACCTCGGTCAAATCTGCTCTTCACCTTTCCTCTTAACATCGCTAGCTTTTGCAGTTGTGATGGACGGGTGGCTGTATGTTGTGATACACAAGGTATCAGGTTTGTGTGGGGTGGGTTGACGGACCAGAGGGTGTTTGCCTGTCCATATGTTTGTTGACCTGAATTGTTAACTCTCTCTCTCTCTCTCTCTCTCTCTCTCTCTCTCTCTCTCTCTCTCTCTCCCCGCCAATGCTGCCTCACCCACTGAGCATTTCCGCAGTATTATGCTGTTCTGCTCTTGGCCTTCTCTGCTCGAAGGAGAACACGCCCAGCTTCTCCAGTCTCGCCACAGCTCCGAAGTTCCTCATTCCTGGGACCATTCCGGTCAATCGCCTCCGCAGTCTCCACAGGCCGTCACGTCCTTCCCAAAGTGTGGTGCCCAGAATTGGACACAGAACACCAGCCGAGACAGAACCAGTGTTACATCGAAACATAGAAACTAGGTGCAGGAGCAGGCCATGTGGCCCTTCGAGCCTGCACCACCATTCAATATGATCATGGCTGATCATTCACCTCAGTACCCCATTCCTGCTTTCTCTCCATACCCCTTGATCCCTTTAGCCGTAAGGACCACATCTAACTCCCTTTTGAATATATTTAGTGACTTGGCCTCAACAACTTTCTGTGGTAGAGAATTCCACAGGTTCACCACTGTCTGGGTGAAGAAGTTTCTCCTCATCTCGGTCCTAAATGGCTTACCCCTTATCCTTAGACTGTGACCCCTGGTTCTGGACTTCCCCAACATTGGAACATTCTTCCTGCATCTAACCTGTCCAGTCCCATCAGAATTTTAAACGTTTCTATGAGGTCCCCTCTCATTCTTCTGAACTCCAGTGAATACAAGCCCAGTTGATCCAGTCTTTCTTCATATGTCAGTCCCGCTATCCCGGGAATCAGTCTGGTGAACCTTCGCTGCACTCCCTCAATAGCAAGAATGTCCTTCCTCAAGTTAGGAGACCAAAACTGTACACAATACTCCAGGTGTGGCCTCACCAAGGCCCTGTACAACTGTAGCAACACCTCCCTGCCCCTGCACTCAAATCCCCTCGCTATGAAGGCCAACATGCCATTTGCTTTCTTAACCGCCTGCTGTACCTGCATGCTAACCTTCAATGACTGATGTACCATGACACCCAGGTCTCTTTGCACCTCCCCTTTTCCTAATCTGTCACCATTCAGATAATAGTCTGTCTCTCTGTTTTTACCACCAAAGTGGATAACCTCACATTTATCCACATTATACTTCATCTGCCATGCATTTACCCACTCACCTAACCTATCCAAGTCACTCTGCAGCCCCTTAGCATCCTCCTCGCAGCTCACACTGCCACCCAACTTAGTGTCATCTGTAAACTTGGAGATATTACACTCAATTCCTTTGCCTAAATCATTAATGTTTTATACAAGTTCATCATAACTGCCTTACTTTTGGACTCTGCTTCTATTTATGAAGCCCAGGATTCCGTAAGCTCTTTTTAACCACTTTCTCAACCTGGCCTGCTACCTTCAGTGATTTGTGTCCGTTAGCGGTTTGAATGATTTCCCCTTTCCTTCGACCAATGATCCCATTCCCCTCGCCCTCCCCCCTTGTTTTCTTGTTAATCTATCACTTTCTGTACCTCAACTCTCCCCCTCCCCCAGTTTTTGGGTCTCCTGCTCCTGATCACTCCCCAGTGACCCCTGGGTTAGAGAGAGAGGGAGAATCAGCCAGGGTTCCTGCTCCTGATCACTGCCCAGTGACCCCTGGGTTAGAGAGAGGGGGAAATCAGCCAGGGTTCCTGCTCCTGATCACTGCCCAGTGACCCCTGGGTTCGAGAGAGAGGGAGAATCAGCCAGGGTTCCTGCTCCTGATCACTGCCCAGTGACCCCTGGGTTTGAGAGAGAGGGAGAATCAGCCAGGGTTCCTGCTCCTGATCACTGCCCAGTGACCCCTGGGTTAGAGAGAGGGGGAAATCAGCCAGGGTTCCTGCTCTTGATCACTGCCCAGTGACCCCTGGGTTAGAGAGAGAGGGAGAATCAGCCAGGGTTCCTGCTCCTGATCACTGCCCAGTGACCCTGGGTTAGAGAGAGAGGGAGAATCAGCCAGGGTTCCTGCTCCTGATCACTGCCCAGTCACCCCTGGGTTAGAGAGAGGGGGAAATCAGCCAGGGTTCCTGCTCCTGATCACAGCCCAGTGACCCCTGGGTTAGAGAGAGAGGAAATCAGCCAGGGTTCCTGTTCCTGATCACTGCCCATGGAGCCTTGTGTATGTTGGTAGTGGGTGGGTGAGGTCAGAGTTGGGGGGGGGGGGTGCGTGAAGGTTTGCACAGCGTGCTGACGGCCTTGTTCCCCTCTCTCCCTCAGTCGAAGCCAGCTATGCGTGTTGCCTGCCTACCTATGCTGCCTGCCCCTCAAGGTGCTCATCGCCAGCAACAACAAGCTCACTTCGCTGCCTGACGACATCGGCAACCTGCGACAGCTCCGAGAACTGGTACGTTCACTTTACACAGGTTACCCCCTCCCCCCCCCCCCCCTTGGTGTAGCCGAGGGTATGGGTTCCCAAGCTCGGGTCATGGGTCATCGCCCCCTCGCCCCGCCCCGGGGTCAGAGAGGGGCGACACAGCGGGAGCGTGTGTTCCTGCGTCTCTCTCTCTCTGTGGGGCCCACACCGGGGCTGCCCTTGTTTGGGTCCGTTTACACCTCGCGCAGCCTGGGCTGGTTAGACCGGGGTGGGCTCTGTCATTGTGAAACTGCCCGGGGCTGTGTGTGTTCCTGAAACCAGCCGCAGACAGTTGCCGCCAAGCTCACAGGAAGTAGCGTGTCTGTACTTCACCCTCCTGTACCCCCGGGTCCTCCCGCAGGGGCAGAGCCTACAGCAGCCCAGTCCAGGGCAGGGCCCCCGGTCCCACAGGGCAGGGCCCCAGGTCCCACCCCCGGTCCCACCCCCGATGAAAAGCCGAGATTATCGACGCCCAGCTTGGATTTACGTTCCTGTTGTTCTGGGGAGATCCCTGAGGGAGCCCCCTGGTGGCGAGAAGCAGCTACTGCACCCAAAATTAATCAACTGGGGGGAGGGGGGCTCAGTCTACCTGTGGTTGGGGAGAGGGGGCTCCCTCGGGGTGGGGCCGGGGGGGTCGCTCAGTCTCCCTGTGGGTGCTGGAGGCTCTCTGGGTGGTTGGGAGCTCTCCCTGTGGGTTGGGGGGGGGAGGGGGCGCTGTGTGGTGGTCCGGTGACTGCGATGACCTGGGTGACCATCCCCCTCTCTCTCTCCCTCTCTCCCTCTCTCTCTCTCCCTCTCTCTCACTGCCCAGGATGTGAGCTGTAACGAGATCCAGCGCCTCCCACCACAGATCGGGCTCCTGGAGTCTCTGCGGGACCTCAACGTGCGAAGGAACCAGTTGCTCACGCTCCCGGAAGGTCAGTGCCGCACTCGATGCCTGCCCCCTTCCTCCCTCCCTCCGTCCTCCCTCGCTGACTGGGACCCAGTGCGGAGCTTCACTGACCCACAAACACAGAGAAAAAACTTATATTTATATAGCGCCTTTCACCCCCTCAGGGCATCGCAAAGCGCTTTACAGGCAATGAAGTACTTTTGGAGTGCAGTCACTGTTGTAATGTGGGAAACGCCAATTTGCGCACAGCAAGCTCCCACACACAGCAATGTGATAATGATCAGATAATCTGTTTCTGTGATGTTGGTTGAGGGATAAATATTGGCCCCAGGACACCGGGGACAACTCCCCTGCTCTTCTTCCAAATAGTGCCCCAGGATCTTTTACATCGGCCTGAGAGAGCAGACGGGGCCTTGGTTTAATATCTCGTCTGAAAGACAGACCCTCCGACCGCGCGGTGCTCCCTGGGCCCCGCCCCTTCGACTGCCGGCCTGGATTTTGTACTCGAGTCTCTGGAATGGGACTTCCTGATCTACGGCTGATGACACAAGGCTCCACTTGGCGTGTGCTGAGATTGCTGCTCTCGATTGGCTGGGGGCGGGGCGGGGTTTCTTGAATTGGGGGGGGCAGTGTCCCTGCGCCTGGTAGAGAGGGGACTGAAGGCGAATCAGCAGGAGCTCCTCCTGCTACTGTCTCTCCGCTGACCCCTGGTGGACAGTGCAGGTTTAGGGCGCTGCTGGATTGTGCCGCCCTCCAGAGTTGAACAGCTGCCCTGGCACCTGGATAAAACGGGCTCCGCTCGCGCCTCCGATTCTCCGGAGTCCCCGGGTCATGACCCCAGACAACGCTGCCGAGTGACATAACTCTCACGCCTTCTCCTCATTCCTTCCAGAACTTTCCGAGCTTCCTCTCGTCCGCCTCGACTTCTCCTGCAACAAAGTCACGCGGATTCCCGTCTGTTACCGACACCTCCGCCACCTGCAGAATATCCTACTGGACAATAACCCCTTACAGTCCCCGCCCGCACAGGTAAACACCGGGGGCCTTACTCTGTATCTAACCCCATGCTGTACCTGCCCTGGGAGTGTTTGATGGGACAGTGTGGAGGGAGCTTTACTCTGTATCTAACCCCGTGCTGTACCTGCCCCGGGAGTGTTTGATGGGACAATGCAGAGGGAGCTTTACTCTGTATCTAACCCCGTGTTGTACCTGCCCCGGGACTGTTTGATGGGACAGTGTAGAGAGAGCTTTACTCTGTATCTAACCCCCTGTACCTGCCCTGGGAGTGTTTGATGGGACAGTGTAGAGAGAGCTTTACTCTGTATCTAACCCCCTGTACCTGCCCTGGGAGTGTTTGATGGGACAGTGTAGAGAGAGCTTTACTCTGTATCTAACCCCATGCTGTACCTGCCCTGGGAGTGTTTGATGGGACAGTGTAGAGGGAGCTTTACTCTGTATCGAACCCCGTGCTGTACCTGCCCTGGGGGTGTGTGATGGGACAGTGTAGAGGGAGCTTTACTCTCTGTTTAACTTGTGTTTCTCTCCATGTCTCCAGATCTGCACCAAAGGGAAGATCCACATATTTAAATACTTGAACATTGAAGCGTGTAAAATAGTGCCAGACCTGACTGACCTGGAGCGCGCGATCCGGCCGCAGGGGTTCAGCTCCTGGTGAGTGTGGGCCTCATGGACGTGTCGCTTCCCACAATACTCAATATCTGTCCACTGCATCTGACCGACAGACAGCCCTCCGACCCCCTCTCACCTCCCCCCCCCCCACCGACCTGAGAGGGGAGCAGAGGACATTTGTTGGGAGTTCTGACTGCCAGAGTTTTGGAGAGATCAGAATGGTCGTGGCGGAAGAGAGAAGGCCCATTCAGCCCCTCGAGCCTGTTACACAGGAACAGGAGGAGGCCCATTCAGCCCCTCGAGCCTGTTACACAGGAACAGGAGGAGGCCCATTCAGCCCCTCGAGCCTGTTACACAGGAACAGGAGGAGGCCCATTCAGCCCCTCGAGCCTGTTACACAGGAACAGGAGGAGGCCCATTCAGCCCCTCGAGCCTGTTACACAGGAACAGGAGGAGGCCCATTCAGCCCCTCGAGCCTGTTACACAGGAACAGGAGGAGGCCCATTCAGCCCCTCGAGCCTGTTACACAGGAACAGGAGGAGGCCCATTCAGCCCCTCGAGCCTGTTACACAGGAACAGGAGGAGGCCCATTCAGCCCCTCGAGCCTGTTACACAGGAACAGGAGGAGGCCCATTCAGCCCCTCGAGCCTGTTACACAGGAACAGGAGGAGGCCCATTCAGCCCCTCGAGCCTGTTACACAGGAACAGGAGGAGGCCCATTCAGCCCCTCGAGCCTGTTACACAGGAACAGGAGGAGGCCCATTCAGCCCCTCAAGCCTATCCCACCATTCAATGAGATCAGGGCTGATCTGTATCTTAACCCCATTTACCCGCCTCGGTTCCGTAACCCTTAATACACAACAAAAATCGATCAATCTCAGTTTTGAAATTTCCAATTGACCCCTGACCTCAGCAGCTTTTTGGGGGAGAGAGTTCCAGATTCCCACTGCCCTTTGTGTGAAGAAGTGATTCCTGACATCACCCTCAACGGCCTGGCTCTAATTTTAAGGTGACGCCCCCCTTGTTCTGAATCTCCCCCCTCCCACCAGAGGGAATAGTTTCTCTCTCTCTACCCCGTCAACTCCTTTACACCCCTCGATTAGATCACCCCTTAACCTTCTACACTCGAGGGAACACAAGACCCAGTCTGTGGGACGTGCCCTCGTCATTTAACCCTTTCAGCCCCGGGTATCAGTCTGGGGAATCTGCTCCCCCTCCGAGGCCGATATATCTCCCCTGAGGGGCGGGGCCCAGGACTGGACGCAGTTACTCCGGACAGGGTCTGACCCGAGCTCTGGTCAGTTTGCAACCTTGGTGTCGTATTTGACCCTGAAATTAGCTCCCGGCCACATATCCCGCAGCATAACTAAACCCACCTATTTCCACCTCCGTAACATCGCCCGTCTCCGCCCCTGCCTCAGCTCATCCGCTGCTGAAGCCCTCATCCGTGCCTTTGTTACCTCCAGACTCAACTATTCCAACGCACTCCTGGCCGGCCGCCCACATTCTACCCGACGTAAACTAGAGGTGATCCAAAACTCGGCTGCCCCGTGTCCTAACTCGCACCCAGTCCCACTCACCCATCACCCCCTGTGCTCACTGCCCCGTGTCCTAACTCGCACCGAGTCCCGCTCACCCATCACCCCCTGTGCTCGCTGCCCCGTGTCCCAACTCGCACCGAGTCCCGCACCCCCATCACCCCCTGTGCTCGCTGCCCCGTGTCCTAACTCACACCGAGTCCCACTCACCCATCACCCCCTGTGCTCACTGCCCCGTGTCCTAACTCGCACCCAGTCCCACTCACCCATCACCCCCTGTGCTCACTGCCCCGTGTCCTAACTCGCACCCAGTCCCACTCACCCATCACCCCCTGTGCTCACTGCCCCGTGTCCTAACTCGCACCGAGTCCCACTCACCCATCACCCCCTGTGCTCACTGCCCCGTGTCCTAACTCGCACCGAGTCCCACTCACCCATCACCCCCTGTGCTCACTGCCCCGTGTCCTAACTCGCACCGAGTCCCACTCACCCATCACCCCCTGTGCTCGCTGCCCCGTGTCCTAACTCGCACCGAGTCCCACTCACCCATCACCCCCTGTGCTCGCTGCCCCGTGTCCTAACTCGCACCGAGTCCCGCTCACCCATCACCCCCTGTGCTCGCTGCCCCGTGTCCTAACTCGCACCGAGTCCCGCTCACCCATCACCCCCTGTGCTCGCTGACCCCGTGTCCTAACTCGCACCGAGTCCCGCTCACCCATCACCCCCTGTGCTCGCTGACCCCGTGTCCTAACTCGCACCGAGTCCCGCTCATCCATCACGCCCTGTGCTCGCTGCCCCGTGTCCTAACTCGCACCGAGTCCCGCTCACCCATCACCCCCTGTGCTCGCTGCCCCGTGTCCTAACTCGCACCGAGTCCCGCTCACCCATCACCCCCTGTGCTCGCTGACCCCGTGTCCTAACTCGCACCGAGTCCCGCTCACCCATCACCCCCTGTGCTCGCTGACCTACATTGGCTCCTGGTTAAGCAACGCCTCGATTTTCAAAATTCCCATCCTTGTTTACAAATCCCTCCATGGCCCTCGCCCCTCCCTATCTCTGTAATCTCCTGCAGCCCCACAACCCCCGAGATATCTGCGCTCCTCTATTTCTGCCCTCCTGAGCATCCCTGATTATAATCGCTCCACCATCGGTGGCCGTGCCTTCTGTTGCCTGGGCCCCAAGCTCTGGAACTCCCTCCCTAAACCTCTCCGCGTCTGTTTGCTCCTTCGAGACGGTCCTTAACCCTGCCCTCGCTGACCCAGCTTTTGGTCAGCTGCGCTAATTTCTCTGTATGCGGCTCAGTGTCAAATTCTTATCACGTGACACTCCTGCAAAGCAACTTGGGACGTTTTGCTACGTTAAAGGTGCTATATAATACAGTTTGTTGAGGTAGCGTAACTGCCCCCCGCCCCATGTATTCCAGCCCCCTACCCTCGCCCCTGGAGAAACCGGCCAACATTCCGTGAGCCTGCTCACTATCTCTGACCTTTGCCCTTTGCCCTTGCAGCCTGTCGGACGATTTCAGCAGCCGGCAGCACAGCGGGCTAGACTCCGGGTTCAACAGTGTGGACAGCGGCAACAAGCGATGGTCGGGGAACGAGGTGAGTGAGCCCAAGGGGGTAAGGGGGGGTGGGCGATCCGACCGAGAGACAGACCCCCCCCCCCCCCGTGACCCGGCGGCTGGAGGACCCGCCCCTGGGGCGGTACTGAGGCACACTGGCCGGGGAGGCGCCGATCCCCATCTCCGGATCGTGGAGTTCGCTGATCGTGGGCGGGGGAATGGGAGGGGGGGGGGAATGGGGGGTGGGAGTTAGTGACTGTAGTTGGGGGGGGCTGTCACTGACGGTTGTTCAGTTCACTGTTGCGCTGATTCGCCGGGGTTATGTGAAGCCTGCACGCCCGGCCGTGTTCTGCGCCTGTCTAACACACGCTCCCCTCTGTCCCCAGTCCACAGACGAGTTCACGGACCTGTCTCTCCGGATGGTGGAAATATCCCGGGAGCAGCGACAGCTGAGGGAGAGCCGGCCATCGGGCCACACGGAGAACAACGGGGCCGGTGAGGAGGCGGCTAACGGCAGAAACCACGTCTGTGTCTCCGAGGGAGACTCATAAGAACATAACATAAGAATTAGGAACAGGAGTAGGCCATCTAGCCCCTCGAGCCTGCTCCGCCATTCAACAAGATCATGGCTGATCTGGCCGTGGACTCAGCTCCACTTACCCGCCCTCTCCCCGTAACCCTTAATTCCCTTATTGGTTAAAAATCTATCTATCTGTGACTTGAATACATTCAATGAGCTAGCCTCAACTGCTTCCTTGGGCAGAGAATTCCACAGATTCACAACCCTCTGGGAGAAGAAATTCCTTCTCAACTCGCTTTTAAATTGGCTCCCCCGTATTTTGAGGCTGTGCCCCCTAGTTCTAGTCTCCCCGACCAGTGGAAACAACCTCTCTGCCTCTATCTTGTCTATCCCTTTCATTATTTTAAATGTTGCTATAAGATCACCCCTCATCCTTCTGAACTCCAACGAGTAAAGACCCAGTCTACTCAATCTATCATCATAAGGTAACCCCCTCATCTCCGGAATCAGCCTCGTGAATCGTCTCTGTACCCCCTCCAAAGCTAGTATATCCTTCCTTAAGTAAGGTGACCAAAACTGCACGCAGTACTCCAGGTGCGGCCTCACCAATACCCTATACAGTTGCAGCAGGACCTCCCTGCTTTTGTACGCCATCCCTCTCGCAATGAAGGCCAACATTCCATTCGCCTTCCTGATTACCTGCTGCACCTGCAAACTAACTTTTTGGGATTCATGCACAAGGACCCCCAGGTCCCTCTGCACCGCAGCATGTTGTAATTTCTCCCCATTCAAATAATATTCCCTTTTACTGTTTTTTTTTCTCCCAAGGTGGATGACCTCACACATTCCGACATTGTATTCCATCTGCCAAACCTTAGCCCATTCGCTTAACCTATCTAAATCTCTTTGCAGCCTCTCTGTGTCCTCTACACAACCCGCTTTCCCACTAATCTTGGTGTCATCTGCAAATTTTGTTGCACTACACTCTGTCCCCTCTTCCAGGTCATCTATGTATATTGTAAACAATTGTGGTCCCAGCACCGATCCCTGTGGCACACCACTAACCACCGATTTCCAACCGGAAAAGGACCCATTTATCCCGACTCTCTGCTTTCTGTTCGCCAGCCAATTCTCTATCCATGCTAATACATTTCCTCTGACTCCGCGTACCTTTATCTTCTGCAGTAACCTTTTGTGTGGCACCTTATCGAATGCCTTTTGAAAATCTAAATACACCACATCCATCGGTACACCTCTATCCACCATGCTCGTTATATCCTCAAAGAATTCCAGTAAGTTAGTTAAACATGATTTCCCCTTCATGAATCCATGTTGCGTCTGCCTGATTGCACTATTCCTATCTAGATGTCCCACTATTTCTTCCTTAATGATAGCTTCAAGCATTTTCCCCACTACAGATGTTAAACTAATCGGCCTATAGTTACCTGTCTTTTGTCTGACCCCTTTTTTTAAACAGAGGGGTTACATTAGCTGCTTTCCAATCCGCTGGTACCTCCCCAGAGTCCAGAGACTTTTGGTAGATTATAACGAATGGATCTGCTATAACTTCCGCCATCTCTTTTAATACCCTGGGATGCATTTCATCAGGACCAGGGGACTTGTCTACCTTGAATCACATTAGCCTCTCCAGCACTACCCCCCTAGTGATAGTGATTGTCTCAAGGTCGCACTGCACGGGAGGAGGCCATTGGGCTCATCGAGCCTGTGCCGGCTCTGTGAGCGAGCGATCCCATCAGTCCCACTCCCCCTGCCCTTTCCCCACAGACGGTGAATGTTTCCCCGTCAAGTATTTATCCAATTCCCGGTTTGAAAGTTACTATTGAATCTGCTCCCACCGCCCTTTCAGGCAGCGTGTTCCCGATCACAACTCGCTGCGTAAAAACATTCTCTCCATCTCCCTCTCTGGTTCCATCGCCGATTATCGTCAATCTGTGTCCCTCTGGTTACCCACCCTCCTGCCCCGGGAACAGGCTCTCCTTATTTACTCCATCAAAACCCCTCGTCATTCCGAACACCTCGATTAAATCTCCCCTTAACCTTCTCTGCTCTGAGGAGAACAACCCCAGCTTCTCCAGTCTCTCCCCCTCACTGTCGTCCCTCATCCCTGGGACCATTCTGGTCAATCTCCTCCGCACCCTCTCCAAGGCCGTAACATCCTTTCTAAAGTACGGTGCCCAGAATTGGACACAATACTCCAGCTGGGGCCGAACCAATGTTTGATAAAGGTTTAGCAATAACTTCCTTGCTGCTGTGCTCTGTACCTCTCTTTATGGAGCCCCGGATCACATCTTCCTTTGTAACAGCCTTCTCCGCTTCTCCCAGTGTCAAAGATGTGCGTACGTACACCCTTGGGTCTTTAGGTTCCTGCACTCCCTTTACAATTATAACATTGTGTGTACATTGCACCTCTGATACTGAATGGAATCGCTTCGCACTTCCCGGTGTTAAATCTCAGCCACCACGTGTCCGCCCATTTCACCAGCCTCTCTCTCTCTCATTTTGCAGTCTATCACTAGCCTCCTCACTGTTCGCTGTACTGCCAAGTTTCAAGCCATCTGCAAACTTTGACATGATGCCCTGCCCACGAGTCCAGGTCATTAATGCATCTCAGCAAGAGCAGCGGTGTGAACCCCGGGCCCCTGGGGATCCCCACCGTACACTGCCCTCCAGTCTGAAAACCAACTGTTCACCCCTACTCTCTGCTTTCTGTTCCCTAGCCAGTTCTGTATCCAAGTAACCCCTGCCTCTTTAACTCCATGGGGCCCAATTTTGCCAACCAGTCTGTTACGTGGCACTTTATTACACGTCCGTATGTACAGCATTAACCGCACTGCCCTCATAAGAACATAAGAAATAGGAGCAGGAGTCGGCCATTCGGCCCCTCGAGCCTGCTCCGCCATTTAATACGATCATGGCTGATCCGATCATGGACTCAGCTCCATTTCCCCGCCCGCTCCCCATAACCCCTTATCCCCTTCTCGTTTAAGAAACTGTCTATTTCTGTCTTAAATATATTCAATGTCCCAGCTTCCACAGCTCTCTGAGGCAGCGAATTCCACAGATTCACCACCCTCAGAGAGAAGAAATTTCTCCTCATCTCAGTTTTAAATGGGCGGCCCCTTATTCTAAGATCATTCCCTCTAGTTCTAGTCTCCCCCATCAGTGGAAACATCCTCTCTGCATCCACCTTGTCAAGCCCCCTCATAATCTTATACGTTTCGATAAGATCACCTCTCATTCTTCTAAACTCCAATGAGTAGAGGCCCAGCCTACTCAACCTTTCCTCATAAGTCAACCCCCTCATCCTCGGGATCAACCGAGTGAACCTTCTCTGAACTGCCTCCAAAGCAAGTATATCCTTTCGTAAATATGGAAACCAAAACTGCACACAGTATTCCAGGTGTGGCCTCACTAATACCCTGTATAACTGTAGCAAGACTTCCCTGCTTTTATACTCCATCCCCTTTGCAATAAAGGCCAAGATTCCATTGGCCTTCCTGATCACTTGCTGTAACTGCATACTATCCTTTTGTGTTTCATGCACAAGGACCCCCAGGTCCCGCTGTACTGCGGCACTTTGCAATCTTTCTCCATTTAAATAATAACTTGCATCTACCCCTCTCCGTTACTTCATCCGAGTCGGGGTTCTCCCCCGAGAGGTACAGACCCGCCCCCCCCTCCACCCCGGACAAACCGTGCCGGGTTCCCGGAGAGGGCCTGCGATCCCCCCATGGCGGGGTATTGGGGGGGGGGTTTCCCGGAGAGGGCCTGCGATCCACCCATGGCGGGGTATTGGGGGGGGGGTTTCCCGGAGAGGGCCTGCGATCCACCCATGGCGGGGTATTGGGGGGGGGGTTTCCCGGAGAGGGCCTGCGATCCACCCATGGCGGGGTATTGGGGGGGGGGTTTCCCGGAGAGGGCCTGCGATCCACCCATGGCGGGGTATTGGGGGGGGGGGTTTCCCGGAGAGGGCCTGCGATCCACCCATGGCGGGGTATTGGGGGGGGGGGTTTCCCGGAGAGGGCCTGCGATCCCCCCATGGCGGGGGGGGGCGGTTTCCCAGAGAGGGCCTGCGATTCCCCCCATGGCGGGGTATTGGGGGGGGGGGGGGGTTTCCCAGAGAGGGCCTGCGATCCCCGCCATGGCGGGGTATTGGGGGGGGGGTTTCCCGGAGAGGGCCTGCGATCCCCCCATGGCGGGGTATTGGGGGGGGGGTTTCCCGGAGAGGGCCTGCGATCCACCCATGGCGGGGTATTGGGGGGGGGGGTTTCCCGGAGAGGGCCTGCGATCCACCCATGGCGGGGTATTGGGGGGGGGTTTCCCGGAGAGGGCCTGCGATCCCCCCATGGCGGGGTATTGGGGGGGGGGTTTCCCGGAGAGGGCCTGCGATTCCCCCCATGGCGGGGTATTGGGGGGGGGGGTTTCCCGGAGAGGGCCTGCGATTCCCCCCATGGCGGGGTATTGGGGGGGGGGGGGTTTCCCGGAGAGGGCCTGCGATTCCCCCCATGGCGGGGTATTGGGGGGGGGGGGTTTCCCAGAGAGGGCCTGCGATTCCCCCCATGGCGGGGTATTGGGGGGGGGGTTTTCCCGGAGAGGGCCTGCGATTCCCCCCATGCTGGGGCGGGGGGTGTGTCCACGCAGGGTTGCCCAATGCCCAGCACTAACCGCTCTTTGCCCTGTTGCAGCTGACCAGGATCTGGAGCAGATCGACTTCATTGACAGCAGTGTGAATGGGGAGGAGGAAGAGCCTCAGGGTCACCGGCCGCTGCACTCACAGGAGGTAATCTCGCAACCCCCCCAGCTCCCCGCGGAAAGGGCTCCTTGATCAGCAAACCACCAATCAAAGCAAGGCTTGCATTTCTCTAGCGCCCGGCACCATCTCGGGACGTCCCAAAGCGCCTCACAACCAATGAAACACTTTGAGTGTAGTCACTGTTGTATTGTGGGAAACGCGGCAGCCAATTTGCGCCCAGCAAGCTCCCACAAACGGCAATGAGATATTGACCAGATAATCTGTTTTAGTGATGTGTTAGTGATAAGAAATAGGAGCAGGAGTCGGCCATTCGGCCCCTCGAGCCTGCTCCATCATTCAATAAGATCATGGCTGATCTGATCCTGGCCTCAACTCCACTTCTCTGGCCCCAGGACACCGGGGAGAACTCCCCCCGCTTTTCTTCGAAATAGTGGCCTTGGGATCCTTTACATCCACCTGAGAGAGCAGACGGGGCCCGGGTTTAACGTCTCACCCAAAAAACGGCCCCTCCGACAGTGCGGTGCTCCCTCAGTACCGCCCCTCCGACAGTGCGGCGCTCCCTCAGTACTGCCCCTCCGACAGTGCGGCGCTCCCTCAGTACTGCCCCTCCGACAGTGCGGCGCTCCCTCAGTACCGCCCCTCCGACAGTGCGGCACTCCCTCAGCACTGCCCCTCCGACAGTGCGGTGCTTCCTCAGCACCGCCCCTCCGACAGTGCGGCGCTCCCTCAGCACTGCCCCTCCGACAGTGCGGCACTCTCTCGGGCCAGACAGCAGCCTGTTCTGGGCCTGACCTAACCCTTGACCTCTCTGCCTCGCCCACCTGTAGTTACTTTCGCAGCTGCTGTCTCTGAGCCTGAATCTATCGGAGCTCTTCAATCTGCCGCCACTTTAAATCCTGTCTCTGTTTCCCTTTCAGGATAATAAACGGAGTCGGAACAGCACGGAGAAAAGCGACAGACTTCCTCACAATGGGTGAGTCTGGAGTGTTACACAGGAACGGGAGGAGGCCCATTCA